>NC_134485.1:127322745-127380245 GCF_040206685.1 Ascaphus truei
AGGGATAATGGTGTTTATTTCAGCTCCCCCCACTTGCTCCCCCCTCCACCCCTCCTCCTTTTCCATGCCAGGCAGCACCTTTTAAAATTCATTGGACGTCAGGCGATCATGCACAATCCATATGCTTTCACTTTATCATTTGCATTTCATGCCTCCTGGCTTTTGATGTGCTGATACGTTTTGTTGCAGCCAGGAGACGTGCATGATCATTATTTCAATTTTGAAGGGGGCCAGCAGGTTCATCACAAAAAGAGAATAAAGGGAGGGGGGAAAGGGGAAGGGTGTAGATAAAAGGTGGTTTGCTAGTTCCCCCTAAGTTTAAGGGGTTCGGACAGAAAAAAGTGGCGGCTCATGACGTGAAAAGATTTTTCCTGCTTCACGCACACTCGGGGCCTAAAACATATGGACATACTGATTGGTCATATAACAAACACAGAATAACTCCAAATTACATGGGCAGCAACATACTAAACTTTAAGAACAAGATGCACAGATTTAAACACAAACTACCATTACTAACAGATACCCCTCTACTTAATAGCTCATACTGTACAATAGGGGTGGGCAACTCCAGTCCTCAAGGGCCACCAACAGGTCAGGTTTTCAGTATATCCCTGCTTCAGCACAGGTGGCTCAATCGGGCTCAGAAGACCGAGCCACCAGTGCTGAAGCAGGGATATCCTGAAAACCTGCCCTATTAGTAGCCCTTGAGGACTGGAGTTGCGCACTCCTGCTGTACGAGCTGCAAACACAGACACAAAACTCCGGACCCACATACACGTATAAATAACTTACCCGATTCCGCTTGATAGCCAAACCAAGCAAACCAATATGAAGCAGTTTCTAACCTGCTAAAGGTTTTTCTATTCTGATCGAAAATAGAGACTCTCTCAATGTTATACAAGATTTCCAGAAATGATGACAGCTAATGAGCACAAAGCATTTCTGGCGTTACTTTGGAAAATACTCTCTTGTTGGTATGTACAGTTCCTTAGACAAGGACTGTGGTACCAGGTACCACATAGAAGCAAAAGCATGGAGTGCCCTTTACCCCACCAAACAAGAAATGTCAAAAGCATCTTAAAGCTGCAGACCGAGCAATATTCTACATGTGTGTTTATTTGTATTTTTTTTAAAAATCAGCTAAATTAAACCACTGTGAATGACATTTTTAATGTGTTATGTAACAAGCATTTTTGTTTCTATAGCAACCATGTACAAATTCACTTCCCCTTCCTCTTCCTCTTCTTAAACAGGCTCTGACACACCCCTTTTTGAGCCCTGTCCACTCTCGTGCAGTGCACCAATTGTATCTAGTGACAGCCTGGTCACAGCAAAACACCTGGCACTATCTTTTTTTTTTAGTTTTAGGATTGAAGCAGGAGGTCTCCGTAGCCGAACCCCATTAATTTCAGCTCTCGGGGCCTCCTGCTTCCAGAGATACTAGTTCCGCTATCTCTGCAGCCAGGGAACTTATGTGCCTAACGAAATGGCGGCGTTTAAATGCTCCGTGGGCCAGTAGGAAGCCGTGACGTCATCCCTGGCGACCTCCTATTGGCCCGCGTAACCTGGACATTTAAACGCCACAGAGATACCGGCACCCCCTATGGATGTAACCATCTCTGGAAGCAGGGGGTCCCCGGAGCTGAATTTAATGGGGGTCAGCTCTGGAGACCCCCTGCTTCAAACCTACAGTTTAACAAAAAAAAAAGAAGTAGTCCAAGGTGTTTTGCTGCTTTAACCTTGTGGTGCTGGAAAGACCTTAACAAGAGTACGTCCGCTAAGACACAGAAGATACAGAAGATACCGATATAGAATCAACATTTAACGGCTGCCATCTGTATAAGTCCATTGACTTGAATGGGAGTTTTCACATTTCACCGCAACCTTACGCTTCAGACTTTATAGAACCAGCCTCTTAATTGCAACATATAATAGCTACGTACTGTATGTTCAGAGCACAAAATGTACTCTTTGCAGATGTACCGCTGTCTGCAAGTATGCATGAAGGACTGGAATGACAATTAAGATGGCTTTGCAGTGAGCGAGAACACAAGCTATTTTCTTCACACCTGGAAGGCACAGGGGTTAATGGGACATCCTTAATGAATCTGTATGAAACTGGATTTCCTGTGGGTATAGGACTCCATATTTAAAGAGTGCTGACACAGGGATAGTGAAGAAGCCAAAGCACGAGAAGGGCGCTTTCTATTCTGATTAATATCCTTCCAGCAGCAATGGCATAATAGACGCTCACCAAAACACACCAAATACCAACGTTCGGAACTCGACATGCTGGGGAAAAAAAATCAGAATAAAAACAATGCAATTGAAATCAACGTGTATCCATGACGAAGATCCAGACCGAAGTGTAAAAAGGCTGACCCATACTTTCATTAAAACTCGAATGTCATATTTTCCCTGTACATTTTATTTCGTTACATTAAACATACAGTATCTTTTATTTAAGTACCGTATATCTAATTCCCTCTACACAGGCGGTTCTGCATATAAGCACTTGAAACCCACCAACATAAACGAGTTGCAATAAAAAGAAATCCTTCCTCTCGTCTCTTAATATATATACAGTATATATCATTTTTCATGGTTGTTTTAATTTAGTATGTGGCTAGCAGCTTTTGCCTAAACAGACTGTGAAAAGAACAAATATTCATGAAAATTTAGTTAGGGGCACAGATGTAAATGGGGAAAGATACTGTGGCAGCTCTAAAGGTTACATAATTTATTAGTAAATCCCAATTTATATAAAAATTATTTTTTTTAAAAACACAGTGCCTGCATTAATGCATTTCAAAAAACCGTGACAAGGAAGTGTGAGATCAGTGGAAAAATAAAAATGTTATGACGATTTAAAAACAAGTTAAAAGATAATGGAGACATGAAAAATATAGTATGATATTTTTCTTTTATTTAATTTTTAAATGTAGTTTGTATAGAATATAATTATATTGAAACCTTTTTGCTGTACAGTTTTCACATGTTAAATACGGGTCTAAGAGGCAATGAACCATCGTAACTTTCACCCCTTTTGACCCGTGTGACTATTTCGGGGGGGAGGGGGGTTTAGTTTCAGGAATTACCAGATCCATAGTTACACAGTAGATGAGTTTGAAAAAAGACATGTTCATCAAGTTCAACCTATGCAAAATTTAGACGACAGATACTTATACTACAGTATATTTGTATTTACAGTATTTTGATCCAGAGGAAGGCAAATCAAAAACAAAACAAAAATAAACAGTGAAACATCCTCCAATGCTGTCTCATAATGGGAAAACTAAGTTCCTTATTGACTCCAAATGATGAAAAATCAGACTTCTCTTTGGATCAACATCCTTCCTAATGTTTAATTATTTGATATATCCCTGTATACCTTTCCTTTCTAAAAAGATGTCCAACCTTTTTTGGAAGATAGTTATTGTATCCGCCATCAGAGTCTCCATGGGTAATGAATTAGACATTTTAACTGCCCTTACTGTAAATAACCCTTTCCTTTGTTGTTGGTGAAATCTCCTTTCCTCCAACCTTAAGGGATGTCCCCAAGTCCTTTGTATTGTCCTTGGGATGAATAAGGTAGTTTTTTTGAAAGCTCCTTGTTTTGTCCCCGAATATATTTGTATATTGTTATCATATCCCCTCTTAGACACCTCTTTTGTAATCTAAACTAGGGGTGCGCAACCTGGGGGTCGCAGGATTTTCTTGGACCAGGGGAGGGGCACCGCAGTTGCAGCAACCCCGCGCTCTTCCCCAAAACATTTAAAGTAAATGCCGGGGGATCGCGTGAGGCCTCTGCAACTGAACTTGCCGTGGTTCAGCCGGCTTGAAATGACGCGTTGACATGGCAACACAGCGTCAAATTATATCACATGACCCCGCGGCATCATTTGACACCCGCCGCACGTGACGTCACATGATGCCACTGGCACCGACAGGAAGGTAAGGGGGCGCGAGCACCGGGAGAGTGGATGCAGGTGGGCGCAGCAACAGACGTTTGCGCACCCCTGATCTAAACAAATCTAAATTAGCTAGCCTCATAAGTCAGATTTTCCATCCCTGTCCATTCATTTGGTGGCTCTTTTCAGCACTTTTTCTAGTTCCATGATGTCTTTATGGAGTGGTGCCCAAAACTGTACTCAAGGTATGGTCTTGTAGAGGGGCATAATTATGCTTACTTCCCTTCCAAACGCACAACCCCAGAAATTTCAGCTCAAAACCCACCACTTCACACACACACACACACACACACACACACACATATTTATGTCAAAAGGAGTGCTACTGAGCGTGGCCAAATATATACAACAAAAGACAGAGAAGCCCAATGCTATATCCAACTTGACAAAATACAACTGAACCCCGTTATAACGCGGTCCTCGGGGTCCACAGAATGAGACAGTGTTATAACCAGGATTGCGTTATAAAATTTCACACACACACACACACACACACACACTTACACCATGTGGGATTTTTTTTTTTTTTAAATATTCAATGCTTTATTGTTAACGGACACATACACACACCCCTACACCATGTGGGACATGAGTACATTTTATATAATACACATGAAGGAATCGAACCCAGGACCTTTCATATGCTAGTACCATTCCCTACCTGTTACGCCACAGTTTTAGGAGAAGGAGTTAAGGTTACGGGTTTTTAGAGTTAGGAAAAAGATTAGAGGGTTATCCTTGGTGGGGAAATGGCCGGCGGCTATATGTCCTAGACCTACATATAAGTGCCAGCTCACAACCACAGGTACACGATAGACACCTTGAAATTGCCCCATTCATGCAGGTTCAAATAAATATTGCTTTTATTTCAAACCTATGTGAACAATGTATGCCAATATACACGAACAAATGTTGTTTCTTGTGAAAAATCGACGTTATTTAGAGTTTACATTAACATTCCTGAATTAGGGGTCCTAGATTTCAAAATATGGAATACCCTAATTTAGTCACCTACTGCCATACAAACCTTAAGCTGTGGACCTGTATAGATTTATAGCCAGTGCCAAGAAGTTCTAATGTTCAAACACTCTGTTCACGTACTGTACTGTTTAAGTGACGTATCGATTTTGTGTTTGTGCTGCGCTTTGGGCACTAATAAATGTCCCATGGTCACTTTTTATTTTAACAGCACCTGTTGACTCAGGACTTTCCAAAAGAAAAAATGTGCACATTCATAAATGATACAAATTTAGTAGTGAAATGTGTTGTCATTACAGTTTCCCTACTTTCTGGAGACAATGGGGTCAATTTAAAAAATGCATACATCCGTTTTTATTCCAAGTACATAAACCTCTTTAAAAAAAAAAACAATAAAAACCCACCACATTGAAAAATCTAGGGATCCTTGTTTAACAAAATGGTGCGCTTCAGACCATTACTTTTCTCCGCCTCCCACCCCCCCATCCACTTCAATAAATGAGAAATCTTGATATATACCAGGGATGGCCAACCTCAGTCCTCAAGAGCCACCAACAGGCCAGGTTTTGAAGATATCTCTGCTTCAGTGCAGATGGTTCAATCAAAATGACTGAGCCACTGATTGAGCACAGGTGGCGCTCAGGCAGGAATAGCCTTCAAACTTGGCCTGTTAGTGGATCTTGAGGATGGAGTTTGGCCACTCCTGATATATACTGTAACAAGTGCAGATATATTTTGCATAAAAGCCACGAGGAGAACAAACTACATTTCAGAGAATTTTAACAGTACAGCACATGTACAGAGTGTTTGAAAATTAGAACTTCTTGGCACTGTCTCTAAATCTCTTCAGATGCACAGCTTAAGGTTTGTATGCCAGTAGTAATTGAGGGTATTTCCTATTTTGAAATCTAAGACCCCATATTCAGGAATTGTAACGTAAACTATACACAACATATATTTTTCACAAGAAACAACATTTGTCTGAGTATAGTGGCATTCATTGTTCAAATTTATCTGAAATAAAAGCAATATTTTTTTGAGCCTACAGTGTTATATCGTTTACCTGTACAGGTCTATCGTTTACCTGTGGTTGTGAGCTGGCACTTATATTTAACCTATGTTTAATGCATTTGTGGGATAACTGTGGGATGTACCTAACTTATTTTTCAAGTATTGTCTGTGTAACAAACCACTAACAGCTTCTCTCTTAGGCTGCGATTAAACAGAAAAACGCCTGTGGTGTCGCCCGTAGCGACACCGCGCTGCGCAAAAAACAAGTTTCATACATGCGTGATAAGTGGCTATACCAAATTCAACTGTCTCCCCGCTTGCTACTGCACTACAGCATTCTGGGAAGAGGCTCAGCAGACTCCTTCTTGGGATCCCCGAGTGACCTCAAGGTCACAAGTTCACATCCAAGAACGGGTTACTTACTTAGCATTTAATCCTTATAAATTTGAGAACGTTGATGCACTTAGGAACAAACATTGCAGAGTAATCAGTGCATCTGATGAGATCCGTTATTTTCAAATGTGTTTATTTCATTTGTATAAGAGTGCCAAAGAATCAGATTTATTTTCAGCATCTTTTATTCTACATTAATGTGTTTACAGTATATGCAATCTCTCTACATAGAGTATGACTTTGTTATATGGTGAGACAAAAATATGAACACCTTAACAGTTAGGAGACCCTCTAGCACTAAATAGTTGAAAGCAGTTCATGCGCTGGATAACAACCAACAGAAAAGACCTATATGGTCTCAAAACTTAATGTACAGAAACATCTGTGTTTTTTTTTATATTGTTCCAAACAAAGATAGCAGAAGAAGAACACAGTGCCTGAAGACTAACAAGTGGTAGGAGGTTTCTTACTTTGTTGAGGGCCCCTGCTCCAGTCAGGATAATATGCGAGTTTTCAACCTGGATTATTCTCTGACCCAATCTGACCAAATATGCTCCAATGCCAATAGCTCGGCAAGTTACCTGGATGTACAGACAAGAGAATCTTAGCATACATTTGGCTGAAAATCTTTTTATAACTATTGATCTACTAATCACCAAAAGCCACACTGTTATTGCAATATATTACAATAGATCGCTGTTTTTACAAAGGAGTCAGTGATGGTGCCTTTAGGGCAGTGTTTCCCAACTCCAGTCCTCAGGGAACCCCAACAGGTCAGGTTTTAAGGATATCCCTGCTCCAGCACAGATGGCTCAGTCGAAATGACTGAGCCGCTGATTGACCCACCTGTGCTGGAGCAGGGATATCCTTAAGACCTGACCTGTTGGGCTTCCCTGAGGACTGGAGTTGGGAAACACTGCTTTAGAGTATCCCAAGGTATCATACTTGCATAGTAGATAAGGTTGAAAAAGAGAGATATGTCCATCGAGTTCAAACTATATTAGATTACAGTACATTGATCCAGAGGAAGGCGAGGACTTCTACCCTTCTGTCCTCATTGACCGAGCGGTCACATCATCCCAAATATCAGAGGGGCTGTGGCATTCTGGTACCAAGGCCCCTCTGGCACCCAAAAGGTTAAGGGATGACCCTGTGTCGTTTATACTGTCCTTGGGATGAATAGTTCTCTTGAGAGCTCCTTGTATTGATCCCGAATATATTTGTCTATAGTTATATCCCCTCTTAGACGTCACTTTCTAATGTAAACAAATCTAAATTAGCTAGCCTCTCCTCATAAGTCAGATTTTCCATCCTCTTTATTCATTTGGTGGCTCCTCTCTGCACTTTTTCTAGTTCCATAATGTCTTTTTTTTATGGAGTGGTGCCCAAAACTATACTTCATATTAAAGGTGAGGTCTTACTAAGGATTTATACAGTTGCAAAATTATGCCTTCATTAATAACCCGTTTAATACGAGATATTTCATTTCCGTTTGCAGCTACTGTACTGCCTGACATTGAGCACTATTGCCAAGCCTAAATCTTTCTACATGAAGGATTCACCTAATTTGGTTCCAGTTAATTTGTAAGTCGCCTGTTTATTCTTGCTTCCCAAATGCATAACCTTACATTTATCTGTATTAAACCTCATCTGCCTTTTACCTGCCCAAGTTTCCACTCTATCCAAGTCCTTCTGGAGAGAAATTACATCCTGCTCTGACTTTACTACCTTACACAATTTAGTGTAATCAGCAAAGATGGAGTTTGCTCTCTATGCCAACATCAAATTCATTAATATAATGAAATAACAATAATGGTGTGGGTCATATTTGTTACTCTCAAAAAGCAGGATCTGCTTCGATTAAAACTTTGAGCGCACAACCCAATTACAGATTTGTTCCAGAAAGTTAAAAAAATTCTTTAAATTAAAGATACACACAAAGTTTAAAAATATATATTTTTATCATGAATATATCCATAAAAAAAAGAAACTCTAAAATTCCTATCACTACATCATCAAATCCATAAAGTGCCTCCGTTTACATTTGGCCCTGTTCATCATTTTTCAGGGTAAAAGTTTACTTATTAACTAAAAGTATACAGCAAAACAAAGTTAGGAGATAGCTATGAATTACCAAATTTATAGTGATGATTTCATCATAGGCTAATGATGACTCCCCAGCAATCATGCCAGATCCCCTGAGGTTCTCCACTCCAAGTCCTTCTTCCTTACCAATGATGTCGGTTATTTTGTACCTGACGGACACAAAAGGAATACAAAATGCATTGTGAAGTGAACTAGGCGCATGACCATTCAGCAGTTTCCTGTTTTGGAGGAACAATGATGCATAAACATTTTACGTGAGGCTTACTAAAGATTGTCATCATTGAACGTTTTCTACAAATGTAAACTCCGCTTGATGACTGCAACTTTGAACATTGTTCTCGTGCATTGTTAGGTACAGGCTCTTAAGTAGGGCTTAATAAAAATACAGGAGGGCTCCGGGCATGACGGCGGGTTCCGTTCTAAGGGCCTGCCGCAAAGTGAAAATCGCCGGAAAACGGCACCGGCGATTTTCAGCGTGTGCGCATGCGCAGACGTTCCCCCTTCTGCGCATGCACGACCTCCACGTCTGTTCTGTGCATGCGCATCCTTGGCAACACCCGTTCTGCGAATGCGCAACCTCGGACTTCCTCGTTCTGCGCATGTGCAGACATGGTGGCCCCCTTCTCGGTGCCGCCGTACAGACGAGAAGCGGGGCCCTGCTGTAGCATAAAAAAAAAAAAGCCCCCAAAAATACAATACATACATGGACATTATGACTGCAGCAAAAAATAAAAAAAATAATAAAAAAAAATCACAAGGGAGCCATCTTGTGAAGTCAATAGAGGAAACATTTTTACATAAATCTCTCTGAAACAGAATACTATTGGATGGAGGAGATAATACACATTTGAAGCTACAATCAGTACATCTCCCTGATAAATAAGAAGAGGTAGCCAATATTACTTGTGAAATGGGTCTGTGTCTTTAACTAAGCAGTTATTTATCCTCCCGAGTTTATCCGCTCTCTTACAATATAAAATACACCTTTGACAATACATGGTGTTAAAATGGCTATAAATCACTGTGTTGATCTGTAATTAATTTTATATTGACACTAATTAGTGATCTGAATATGTCTCAACAGCTACTCATTCTGAGATAATAAAAGAACAATGGGGAGAGGACTGGACACAAAATAGGGAAGTAGTGAAGGACCAAACAGGGAAATATATTGGAGTTCTTTCAGCAGTCTTCCTACTATACTAGCAACACAACGACTGTTACTATGAAACCATCCATTGAGTTATTGAACAGATTCTAATGTGTCAAAAAGCCTTCTGCAGAAATATCAGAACCTTGTTGCCTGGAACTTCAAACAGCCTGTCACACAATCTAATATTGTTAAATCAGGCGGGGGCTGCAAGTTTTTCTGATCAGGCTAAAGATTTTCCTGCCTATTCTGAAAAAAAAAAAAATTTGTATTCCAAAGTGTGTAATCTGTCATATTTTTCATTCTATCTACTGTAGGTTTGTTATATCAATTCTATAAATACAATTGAGCTGAATTCAGACACTTATAAAAACACCAAACAAGATAGACAACTATTTTTTAGATCTATTTTTAACGTGCAATCGGTATGCTTGTATCTGAACAATCTGTGTTGTGGATATACATAGAAAATTATTTGCTCATGTTAATTTTGCAAGTGACATGAATCGGAAATCCCTGCTCTATACAGTAGAGATGGTTTGGATTTCCAGCACTCAATTCAGATTTCTTCGTGTATTTACCTGGACTCCCCTTCATCCTCCACATGCTCACAGTGCACAGAGTTTAAAGCGCTGACCTTCTTGTAATCTTGAGGAGTCAGATATAAGTATTTAAAGCCCTAGGAAGGAAAACATGAGTGTTAGTATAGAATAAGAAACGTACAAATGAATAGGGTCCTTTCCTTTTACACTCGTGGTTCTACTTTTACCAGTGAGCTACTGTAAGTTAAAAGCTTGTGTGGGAGGAACTGGTTATTTATTGTATGTTTCATTTCTCAGAATTTAAAAAAAAAAAAAAAAATTGGATCCAAGATGAGCTACACAAGTACTTTTACATCCACCTTTTAAATAAATCATTTTTAAAACTACATTTCTCTTCTTATTTGTCCCTGCTTGGCAAAAAAAAAATAGCTTTGATCCAAAAGCTTGCAGCAAGTATGCTTAGCGCTAAAATGTTCGATTCATACCATACACTCTATTATGCTATGTCCCTCTCATGGTTTATCCTGAGGAGGATTCCAGCTTGCAGTTAACTACATCCATGTTCTATTACGATTGCATGAGACAGGCTGCGAGTGCTTTCTTTCCCCAATTGAGCACTGCACCAGTTCACTGAATACTTATTTGCGCCTTATATTGTTTGCTATTGATCACACGGTACTGGTGGCCATTTTTTTTATGCTGCACTAAGTCACTGTCATGTATTTATTATATACATATAGGTGTTGTATCAGTTTGCGCTCTATATTGTTCTATATTTCCCTTACCTTCATTTTCACCTATCTCTGAGGCGTCCTTCCAGCACTTTGAGTGCTGATACATCATCTAACAGTATTATGTTATGCTTTGTCTTCTTCTCTCATTTCATGTATTGGGAGTTCATCTGTACTGAAATCCGTTTGGAATAACCAGGACATTGGTCTTCAACTAACATCCAACGGTTGTATATTACTGCAGTGCCGACGAATACTCTAAAACAAATCTGGGGCAATCACCAACAAGACTTGGGTACATGCTGGGTACATGCTGCAACATTTCAGTGACATTTCTGCAGACAGACTAATGGCCCTTCAGATAAACACAGTGGGGGTCCCTGGCAGTCCCATTCAAACTGAATGAGACTGCCAGGGACCCCTGTTGTGTTAATCCGATGGGCCATTAGTCTCTGCAGAAATGTCACTGAAGTGTTGCAGCATGTACCCAGCATGTACCTGGATCTTGTTGGCGATAGCCCCAGATTTTCCAAGGCAAGTTTAAGGCAAGTTTTAGAATACTTGTCGGCGCACCTGTACATAGTGTTATGGGGTTGCTATTTTGCCACTTTATAACAATGTTGGCTGTTTCTCTAGAACTTTGGCCACCAAAGGTCTAATTTTAATTTTCATGGCATTTCTAACTTTTAATCAATAGAGCGGGGAAGCAAATTTCGTCAGGTTCGCAGATTTATAATACAGACACCGTTGTCTATTGAAAAAGGCTGTATCTCTATCATGCAATGGGATAAGCTTGCTGGAGTACACTGTGCCGAGAATAAGAGGTCAACACAGGGTCATTCATACCTTATGGTTGGAGGAAAGGAGATTTCACCAGCAACAATGGAAAGGGTTCTTTACAGTAAGGGCAGTTAAAATGTGGAATTCGTTACCCATGAAGACTGTGATGGCGGATACAATAGATATTTTTTTTTTTAAAGATGGATATCTTTTTAGAAATGAAATGTATACAGGGATATACCAAATAAGTAAACATGGGAAGGACGTTGATCCAGGGAGTAATCCGATTGCCAATATTTGGAGTCGGGAAGGAATTTATTGTTCCCCTTATGAGATATCATTGGATGATATTTCACTGGGGTTTTTTGTTTGCCTTCATCTGGATCAATATACTGCGAGTACACATATAAGATAAAGTATGTCGTCTAAATTTAGCATAGCTTGAAGTTGATGGACATAAATCTTTTTTCAACCTCATCTACTTTGTAACTATGTAACAGAGCACAAGTCAATTAGGCTATAATGCTGCAAGGTGTTTATAAGAGTATATAGCTTTTTCTTTCATTTCAATCCTACTCGTATTGTTGGGGAGAGTGGCTATGTTAGTTTGCATAGATACATAGATATATACAAGATACATACATACAAATATATATATATATATATATATATATATATATATTTTAACACAGTGACAACCATGTAGAGAGCAGACATTAGAATACAAGAACATTAATACAATAAATAGTGATTGAAACATAAAAGTAAAGATTAGGATAAAGGAATTCTTAAAGTCACTTGTCATCCATAAGCAGGATACAGAGAGATTTAGGGAGACAGTAGGATTAACAATCGTAATGCCATTTATTTGCTTTATTACATTTCAGTAAAATAGCACATGCATTCACAAAAGTTACCCATACCTACAGTATATAGATCGACTGACTTATTCGTGCCATATTCAGAAAACTGGAGAGCAAGAGAATTTCGAGCAAACTTTTGGCAAAATTAAAAGGACAAAGTTAGAAATACATAGGGGTATATTTACAAAGATGTGCACTTGATTAGGCCCATAAGGTACTTTATCTTCCGACATGGGAAAATATTTGGTGGAATAGCACCACTTAGTAAATATGGGCTGCGGTGTATTATTTGCTCCTTTCTTTTGCTAAATTGTGCGCTAATGTCACATTTTTGTCCATGTTTAGGAATATGTGCCAATGAGTCACATCTCTATTAAGAAGATGGACAGATCTCTATAAAGTCTACTGGTCATGTTTACAACTCACTAAATGCCACCTTTAAAAAAACGTTACCTACTTTGTAGGGATCGGCAGGGTCTTCCCAAGCGACGTGGAACATATGGCGGATCTCTTCTGCTAACCCTATCCTTGCGCCACTGTTTGCTGCAACATATATTCGAGGGATCCCCTGAGACCGGGAGTGCTCTGAAGCCCTTAAGTACAGCAGGTCCTCTTGGGGACCAAAAGAGCCAATTCTATACGTGATGTCATTTCCTATAACGATGATGTCACGGCCATCCGGATATTCTGGGCTCTTGAGAGTCATTTTCCAAGCCACCATGCCAATCTAGGGGGAAGGGAAGGAAATTGTATGATTCATAAGTACATCAATAGGCTATTTAGATCTACTTTTCATTGATATGCATTCACATCATTATCTATATATTTTTTTTATTTAAACCCCATTTCGTGTGGAAAACACTGTCCCTGGTTTGTATGGTATGATACTTCCAGACTAGAGAAGATCGTAAAACGTACATTTGAGTGTGTAATATTTAAAGTAAGGGTGGGAAATTTCACTGGTGTATTGGTTTGGATTTTACAAAGGGTTCGGGTTTTGGATTTTTAAACAATTATGGAAAAAACTCAAGATAAGCAGGAACTTTTTTTTTTTAATGTATTAACATTTTCAAAACCCAATCACAAACATTTGCGAGCTCAAAAGTGTGCCCAGTTTATACAAGAAAAAGTAAAGAAAACATTTGAGTCGAACTTCCAAACGCACAGTTTTTATTTTGAACACGCGGGCCAGCCTATCCTTAGGCTGCGTCCTTAGGCTGCGTCCAGCCGTGCTGAGGCGTGCGGAGTTTTCAGCCGAGCGCCAAGCTGTTTTTCAGCGCGCTGTCGGCTGAAAACATCCAATCAGCCTTCAGCAGCGTCAACGTCACGTCGGCGCCGTGACATTGACGTCAGTGCGTCGCGGGCGATTGGCCCAGCGACGTCACTGCCCCGCCTCCAACCACCTCCCCCCCGGCTCCCTTCGCAAGTCCGTGCAATCGCGCTGACTGAAGCAGGCGAGCCTCAGCGTTAGCGTGCCTCCGCTCTCCCCACACCTCTATGGCCCGGGCCTAAAACATAGTCTGCTTATCTGAGGTTAAACTTTGCTTGTTTGGAATTCAACTTGTTACTTTCAGTTTGAGTGTTTCTAGGTCTCTACAGTTCTGCTTTAGAAGGGGAAGAAAGGGAAAAAGTGATCTTGCCTCTTACTATAGGAAGCTGAATGGCAAAAGGGTCCCAAATTAGTGCAGATCATTCCAAGAGCATATCCTTATTCCCTCTGCATTACTCCTATCCTATACTTGTTCCTTAATCTGAAATTCTTCCTAAATGCTATTCGGATCGCTCTCCCTGGGTGAGTCACATGGGGCGGCTATTTTATTCTGGGAGGAAAGATCAGAAATAAACAGCCACCAGATCAATAACACGCCATAGCCCGTGGCCTTGGAGTACACTTCAAAGCAATTTATCTCTTTAAAGACCAGCCGTAGCTCTGACCATGGCATGGCAGAATGTAAATGCCTCACACTATAAGGGGCAGATAGCTATTATAAAGCATCTTGACTTATTGCCCTTTACACCCTCAAGAGTCATGTCTATGACACGATTGGAACGTGAGTATGATTGAAGTAATCGCTTTTCCAAACTGCTGAGATGTCTTTTGCTGCTACAACTGAAATGAGTTACTCAGGGGGTTTGGTTACCACCAAGATAAAGCTGGGTACGGGCAGGCAGGTCACAAAGGCACTCCTCGTGTAGGCATTTAAGGAGAATATATAATTTAATGCTGTAGTGCCATAACTAATCATAGATACAACTTACGCCAGGCATATTATGTTGTGTTCTGATACTACTTGAAAAAAACCTGTGAAATAATGATACGTTCTTTTTTTTAAACAAACAGATTATATCTCCATTATCTAGTGGCTACCACTTCCTGACTGCCAAAGGAGCAGAAACCTATAAAAGTTATTTCAACCTAGCAATATGAAGTTAGGAGTTTGAGAAAATAGTTTCCAGTGACATGACTAGCTGACCATTTTTTTTGTTTATGCCAGAGGGACCTGAATGACATGTTACTGTAGCATCAACAGGATTTACAAACTCAACTCTTGCAGAATGTAAGCTGCTAGGGGCGGGGAAATCCCCCTCTGTATTTGTTTATATTTAAATTTGTTTGTGTGATTTATTATTTCTCCTACAACCCATTTTCACTACGCAGCAGACACATATTGGTGCCTAACAAATACATTGAAATAAAAGAAAACAATACTGATGTTGCCATTTCATTATAGGAAATGTATTAACTAATAGTTGCGTTTTATAGTATACTAGCTGAGAGCCCCGGCGTTGCCCGGGATGTTTGTGGTGTGGGTGTGGCATTTGGGTGGGGAGTGGTCCACGCGGCCCATGTGCGGTGGTAGTGCTGCTGTGGCTGTACTGATGGTGATTGTATTGGTGTGCTGATTTGGGAGGGTTTGGTGCTGATGTGAGGGTGCGGATGTGGGTGTGCCGATGGGGGAGGTGCAAAGGTGGCGATGTGTGGGTGCTGATGGTGTTGATGGGGGCTGGGAATGGTGGGGAGGCGAGAATGCCAGTGTGCTGGGGGGGCATACCGGTGTGCTGATGTGGTGGTGCTGGGGTGTGTGTGTGTATACATGTTTGTGTGTATACATTGTATGTGTGTGTGTGTGTATACATGTGTGTGTGTGTGTATGTGTGTGTGTATACACGTGTGTGTGTATACACGTATGTGCGTGTATACACATGTGTGTGTGTATACACGTGTGTGTGTGTGTGTATACACGTGTGTGTATACACGTGTGTGTGTGTATACACGTGTGTGTGTGTGTATACACATGTGTGTGTATACATTGTGTGTATGTATATATTGTGTGTGTGTATACGTGTGTGTGTATACACATGTGTGTGTATACACGTGTATACATGTTTCTGTGTATGTATACATGTTTGTGTGTATACATTGTATGTGTGTGTGTGTATAAGTGTGTGTGTGTGTGTGTGTGTGTATACATGTGTGTGTGTGTGTGTGTGTATACATGTGTATGTGTGTATACATGTGTGTGTATATACATGTGTGTGTATACACATGTGTGTGTATACACATGTGTGTGTGTACACATGTGTGTGTGTGTGTACACATGTGTGTGTGTACACGTGTGTGTGTACACATGTGTGTGTACACATGTGTGTGTATACACATGTGTGTGTATACACGTGTGTGTGTGTGTATACACGTGTGTGTGTGTGTATATACACGTGTGTGTGTATACATGTGTGTGTGTGTATACATGTGTGTGTATACATGTGTGTGTATACATGTGTGTGTATACATGTGTGTGTGTATACATTATGTGTATGTATACCTGTGTGTATACGTGTGTGAGTGTATACGTGTGTGTGTATGTGTACATGTGTGTGTGTGTATGTCTCCATGTGTGTGTGTATGTCTCCATGTGTGTGTGTGTATGTCTCCATGTGTGTGTGTATGTCTCCATGTGTGTGAGTATACGTGTACATGTGTGTGTGTGTACGTGTCTACGTGTACATGTGTGTGTGTGTGTGTGTACGTGTACATGTGTGTGTGTGTGTACGTGTCTACGTGTACATGTGTGTGTGTGTCTACGTGTACATGTGTGTGTGTCTACGTGTACGTGTGTGTGTGTCTACGTGCGTGTGTGTACGTGTGTGTGTGTACGTGTGTGTGTGTGTGTGTGTGTACGTGTGTGTCTACGTGTGTGTCTATGTGTGTGTGTGTCTACGTGTGTGTGTTTGTGTCTACGTGTGTGTGTTTGTGTATACGTGTGTGTGTGTATACGTGTGTGTGTGTCTACGTGTGTGTGTGTGTCTACGTGTGTGTGTGTGTGTGTGTGTCTACGTGTGTGTGTGTGTGTCTACGTGTGTGTGTGTGTGTGTGTCCCTGTGTGTCCTTTGGCCCGTGACTCCGCCTCAGGGAAGGGGGGGGGGTGGGGGGGGGAGGTGGGGGGGGGGGGGGTGGGGGGGAGGTGGTGGGAAGGAGGGGGGTGGGGGGGAAGGGGTGGTGGGGAGTTGGGAAGGGGGGTGGGGGAGGTGGGAAGGGGGGTGGAGGTGGTGAGGAGGTGGTGGGAGGTTGTAAGGGGGGAGTGAAGGGAAGGTGAAGGGGGGTGGTGGTGGGAGGTTGTAAGGGGGGAGTGAAGGGAAGGTGAAGGGGGGTGAAGGTGGGGGTGGAGGGGAGGTGAAGGGTGGGGGTGGAGGGGAGGTGAAGGGGGGGGGTGGAGGGGAGGTGAAGGTGGGGGTGGAGGGGAGGTGAAGGGGGGGGGTGGAGGGGAGGTGAAGGGGGGGGTGGAGGGGAGGTGAAGGGGGGGGTGGAGGGGAGGTGAAGGGGAGGTGGAGGGGAGGTGAAGGGGGGGGTGGAGGGGAGGTGAGGGGGGGGGAGTGGAGGGGAGGTGAAGGGGGGGGGGTGGAGGGGAGGTGAAGGGGGGGGTGGAGGGGAGGTGAAGGGGGGGTGAAGGGGGGTGAAGGGGAGGTGGGGGGTGAAGGGGAGGTGGGGGGTGAAGGGGAGGTGAAGGGGGGTGGAGGTGAAGGGGGGGTGGAGGGGAGGTGAAGGGGGGGTGGAGGGAGGTGGAAGGGAAGGGAAGTGGAGTGAGGGGTGGGTGAGGGGAGGTGAGGTGAAGGGGGGTGAGGGGAGGTGAAGGGGGGTGAGGGGAGGTGAAGGGGGGTGAGGGGAGGTGAAGGGGGGTGAGGGGAGGTGAAGGCAGCTCCCTCACCCGTCCGGCCGCTCACTCACCCGTCCGGCAGCTCCCTCACCCGTCCGGCCGCTCCCACGTGGATCTGAGGCGGGAGGCAGCTTGTTGTGGCCGCTCCCCCGCTGTGTCCCGGGCGCTCGGTCGCTCCGCTGACTGTAGCGGCGCCGGGGGGGGGGGGGGGTGGAGGGGAGGTGATTTGAAGGGGGGTGAGGGGTGGGTGAAGGCCGCTCACTCACCCGTCCGGCCGCTCCCACGTGGAACTGAGGCGGGAGGCAGCTTGTTGTGGCCGCTCCCCCGCTGTGTCCCGGGCACTCGCTCCTCCGCTCACTGTAGCGGCGCCGGGGGGGGGGGGAGGGGGTGTTTGAAAGCGCGGGAGACACGGGGAGAGGAGGACGTGCGCGCGGGTGTGAAGGCTGATTTCGGGGAGGAAGAGGTGGAGGCGGGTATGTGAGCCCCCCCCCCCCCCCCCCCCGGGTTATACAATGCTGCTAATGTACACCCCCCCCCCTACTGTGTGTGTGTGTGTCCCTGTGTGTGTGTGTGTGTGAGTGTGTGTGTGTGTGTGTGTGTGTGTGTGTGTGTGTGTGTGTGTCCCTGTGTGTGTGTTTGTGTCCCTGTGTGTGTGTTTGTGTCCCTGTGTGTCCTTTGGGCCGTCACTCCGCCTCAGGCCAATGAGAGGTGTGCGGGGGCGGCCCAAGGGACCATTGAGATTTCCCCTAGGGACACCGGACATCCAGCAGGCAGGCAGGCTGGCATGCATGCATGCAGGCAGGCATACAGTGCTTTCACTAATATAGTATAAGATATATATATATATATATATATATATATATATATATATATATATATATATATATATATATATATATATGACTCTTTGTTCCATATAACAAAAAACATATGTTCAATTCTTTGTAGGTACCTATTGGGACTGTAAGTTCTATAATATTATCTAAGCATCCCATTTCCAAAAGGAAGTTGTGGGCACATAGCTGATAAATAATTATTAATAGAACCAGAATTATGTTTTGGCGAAAAAGGTTTAAATAATGTGGCTTTTTCCTTAAACCTATAAAAAGATCCCTTTTTGATCCTGTGAAATAGATTCACAGGGCTGATAATAAACTGTATGTGCAGAAGTGGCCGATCTAGCCATTTTCAGCCAAAATTCACCACTGAAGTCAATAAGAAATTTAGCCTGAAAACGTCCAGATCTGCCACTTAGGCAAACATGGAATCAGCCCCACAGTGTCCAGGAAAGAGAAAAATGCAAAGGTGTTTACAAAGAAAAACTGTGACATCTAGTGAAAAACTGAAGAACAACACTCCACTGATAAAAAGTATGCATTACACCAGGGGTGCGCAAACTTTTTTTGCTGCGCCCCCCCCCCCTTACCTCGTGTGACGTCACGTGACCCGTGGCGTCATTTAATGTCATGTTACTGTGATGTCATTTGACACTGCGTTGCCATGGTCATGCGTCCTGAAGCTGGCTGAATCACGGTAAGTAGCGGTTGCAGAGGCCTCGTGCGGTCCCCCGGCATTTACTTTAAATGCTTGGGGAAGAGCGCAGGACCTCTGCAACTGCCCGCGTTCCCCCCAAAAAATCTCACCCCCCCCCCCTCAGTTTGCGCACTGTTCCATTACACATTACACATTGTTTTAGCAGCAGAAAAACTGCTCATCCTGAATACAGTACATCTACATATATAGCACAGGGGTGGCCAATTTCGGTCCTCAAGGGCCACCAACAGGTGAGGTTTTCAGGATATCCCTGCTTCAGCACAGGTGGCTCAATCTTTTTACTGAGCCACCTTTGCTGAAGCAGGTACATCCTGAAAATTTGACCTGTTGGTGGCCCTTGAGGACTGGAGTTGGCCACCCCTGATATAGCACAAGCTGACGGGCACATGAAACATATGACCAATTATTTTGAAGAAATAAAAGTATGAAAAGAAAAAATATGTAAACATCAATTCCACAGGTGGGTGAAAATGTTGGCCTTTAACAATCCAGTACAGTGTATATGCTTGAGCCACACTTTGCAAAAATCTATTTGACCAGTTGTATAAAAAGTGTGAATCAGGCCTATGTCAAGGATTTTCCAGTATAACTTCCAATTCTAAAATTTGGACTGCCCAGCCAACGCAACAGAAGCACTAGTTTCCTCACTCTGTACAGTGAAACACCTTGCCTGGTGTGCTAGCAGTCCACATTCCTAATACAGGTACATGGTGGTATAATTTAAAAAAATGCAGAACCTGCTCCTTTTTAGTCTGCGTATCACATATATAACTCCCTGTGACATTGGGGTCACTGGCGCACCAGTTAAATTGTAAGCTCTTAAAACTGGCTGAAAAATTCTACTTCCAATTCTACAACAAAAGACAATGGAGTACCTAAACTGTTTGAATAAATGTGAAACACTCACACACACATATATATATATAAAGCAGAAAATAGCCGTGTTAGTCCAGTTGCGATAGTGCAGAATAAATGAGTTCTTCAGTATTCGGTGATACCTTTTTTATTGGACTAACAATTTATGTCATAGGACAAGCTTTCGCTTAATGTATATGTATATATAATAAATGTATATATCATCAGCAGCAGCAGCCCTTGTCGATCCACTGCTGGATGAAGGCCTCCGCAAGGATCAACCAGTTGCAAGCCTCTCTTCTCCAAGCTGCTCCAACAAATGTTCTGATTTCATCCTCGTCTTGGTCTTTTAATCTCTCTTGGAATCCAGTCGAGCATTATCTTTGTCCAACAATGATAATTCTTCTTGTGATACTGTAGGTCTGCCCACAGCCATTTTAATGTATTCACCCTTGTGATGTCACAGACTTTTGTTTAGTTTCAAACCCATTCATTCTTTTCCCTATCTATTCGGTAATACCCAGCATACATTTCTTCATACGTCTTTGTGTTGTCATGAGCATCGGAATTATCTTAGCATTTAGGGTCCAAGTTTCACATCCATACGTGAGCACAGGCAAAATACAATGGTCAAAAACTTTCCTATTGAGGCACAGTGGAAGGTTCCCTTGAAATATTGTCTTGTTTCTTCCAAATGCGCTCCATCCCATCTTCTTTTTCCTATTGATCTCATTAAAAAGGTTCTTATCCATCGTTATTTGCCGTCCAGGGTAGACATGGTCTTCGACTAGCTCTATTCTATTTATTTTGATCTTTGCAGATTTGACATTTGTTGAACATCAGTTTGATCTTGATGTGATTGATATAGAGGCCATATTCTTACTTGCTTCAGAGAGTTCTCCAATTTGTTGCTGGAGGTCTTCTGGATTTGTAGAAAAAATAACAATGCCATCTGCAAATCATAAGTGACTCAAATATTCACAGTTGATTTGATTCCTTTTTCTTCAAAATCTAATGTCTTCGATAATTCTTGAAGTGTTGCTGTAAAAAGCTTTGAGGATATGTGTCTCCCTGCCACACTCCCTTGTTGATCCATATCTTACTTGTATCTTCATGGAATGTAATGGTTGTTTTGGCATTCTCGTAAACGTTTTTATAATACCAATGTCTTCTTAATGCATCTAGGTTCGCTAAGGTGGAGACAGAATCAAATGCTTTTTCGTAATCTACGAATACTAAAATGAGTGGTAGATCATATTCATGACTTTGGGAAATCACTTCTTATATGATTTAGATGTGATCAATTGTGTTGTATTCACTGTGAAATCTCACTTGTTCTCTAGACTGGGTAAAGTTCAGGGTCTGTTACAGCCAATTAGTGGATATCTTCGTAAAAATCTTGTAAGTAATTAGACTAAGATTTAGATTGTGAGATTGTAAACTCTCAGGGGCAGAGATTCCTTTTCCTATTGTTTTATGTCTCAAGCGTTTATTTCCATTATGTGTTATAATATTAATGTCACGTATATTAAAGTGCTATGTACCTGGATGGCACTACATGAAGATATACATACATACGTAAGTAATTGGAAGTAGACAGATTGGTCTTTAGTTTTTGAGGTGGCCTTTGTCTCTTTTCTTGTGGATGAGGATAGCTATGGCATTACTCCATTGTTCTGGAATGTTCCTGTTCTTCAAGCAGCATGTAAAGAGTTTTGTTCCTACTTCTTTCCCAACTTATTTAAAGATTTTACTTGTAAGTCCGAATTCCTTGGCAACCTTACCATTCTTCATGGATTTTATTGCTCTTGCTGCTTCTTCTGGAAGGACGCATGGTACATCATTGGTGGTTTGTACTCGCTTGTCCTCTGCTGGATTATGCCCTGTGTTATTGGTGTTCGCATACAATGTCATGTAGAAGTCCTCATCTCTCTTTATGATAAATTCACAGTCTTTTATTGTTGATCCATTGCCTTGCGTGAGTGCAATGATTTGCTACTCCCCAACCATAAGTTGTTGGTTTGTCTTCTTTAAGCTTTTTGTTTTCTTCATCGTTTCGGTTACATTTTCTTACATCTTCAGTTACACGTTTGCGGATTGTCTTGCACAGCTCTACATACTGAAGGAAGACTAGGATGCTGTGAGAACCTGCTGGACAAGCGGTTTCTATCTGAATACAAGCTGCAGTGTCAGCAACTCTATGAGGACAGTGACGGTCAGGCTGCGCTATTGGCATCCCCATGAGACCCAGACAAGTGGAATCCCTGTCCCACAACTAAGGCTCTTACCTCTCTAATAAGCGCCATCTTAAAGGGCACATACCCAACTGAAAACAACAAAGGTGACAGGACATCTCTTACTATATGTATTAAACAATGAACCAAAGAGAAAGAACCCAGCTTGAAAAGCACTCTGTTACCAGGAGGTGAGTATATGAATTATAATTAAAAATCATTTTTAATAAGATTCAAGTTAAAATAATGTGTACAAAAAAGACAAACTAAGTGACAAACAAAGGGACTAGGGATGTTGCCTAATTAAGGGTGTATCAGGACAAATGACACTATATACAGTATACGGGAATATTCCTCAGTATATAAGAGCAGCTGACACAGTGGTCACAGTTAGTAAGCTTATATTGTCACAGTAGATTTCACAGTCACAGATTGTTTCTCAGCGAAAATAACACATACAGTATGCCCCTCTGAATGTGGAAGCGAGTAGGCAGCAAGGTCTGCAGTACAAATCTTTTAAGAAAAAGGTGTAATTGGAGGGGTGAGGACAATTACTCTATTCAGTCAGGAGAACAAAGTCCGTTGAGTAACTGACGAAACGCGTAGAGTGCGTCATTGCGTTGGAAGCTGGAGGACTCCTGAGACGGGCCTTGATGCCGACCGGTAAGGTACTCCTTTTAGCATTTGCATATATCCTGGCTTTCACTACTCACAGATACGAGGCGTCCAGCTGACAGGCGCGCTACATGCGTTTTCAACTGATCAGCATTACATCTGGGCTTATTATCGTGAGAGTGCCACCCATCTACTTACTGGAACTAATTTTACATTGCTTCTATTTGGAGTTTAAAGTTCTTCACCTATTTTACCAAAGGAGGATTTACATGGCATAATATTATACGGGACTCGTTACAGACTGATCTTACCTCAGGATTAACCCCTTACTTGCTGCAACATCCTCCACTATTCCTTATTATTCCTTTTGTATTTATTGTTTATGTGCATTTTATTCATTTAGGATACCAATCAAGGAATGCTGATTACTACATTATTGTAAGTAGTTAGCAGGGGGTGAGGGTTGCCCACGGCTTTGTGTGTGCTGCGCAACGGTGTTTTTGTTTTCTCTGTTTTCATACAGCATGGATTTAGAGTGGAAACCACATAGCCTAGTTTCCTGCAGCATTAAGAGACTCTTTGGACACACTCCAATTCTAAGGACTGTTTTTACCATTGGACTGGTATTGTATGTCAGGGCCTGCGACTGGGACTTTTTTTGCTCTTAGTATCACTGATCTTACCTCAGGATTAACCCCTTACTTGCTGCAGCATCCTTCGCTATTCCTTTTGTATTTATTGTTTATGTGCATTTTATTCAGTTAGGATTGTCATTTCCACCTTCAGTTCTGTTTTATCATTTACTGATTCTTTATTAAATTGTTACTGTATTATATATACTGTATCTTAGGAGTGTGCGCTCACAGTTTTTTGCGTGTATATATATATATATATATATATATATATATATATATAAAAACCCGCTGTTACAGTTCAGCATTTCCATATTAACACTATTTGTATTCATACAGCAAAGTAAACAGACATGTTCATGCTCCAGCATGTCTGTATTTTTTTTTTTTTTAAACAGGAACAGTTCCCAAAGTCCCTCCGGGATCTCTCTATTCCCAGTACTTGGGATGCTCAAACATGGGATAAACCAGAACAAATGAAGAAAGGAAACAGGAGGATTGAGAAAATATAAAGCATAGCATCTCTGTTGTAGAAAAAAAAACATATTTTCTATCTCAGCACTGTATAAGCTACATACAAGAGGGGGGCTGTTCATTTTGAAACGAAAGACAAAAAATAGTAGCAGAATGAGCAGTAGACCCAGTAAAAGGAGAAGCTGGAAAGAATAGAGCCTGACAAAGCATTAGAAAACATTCTAATAACTAATGTGAATAACAATTACCTCGTTCCCTCCGGGAAGTCTGTTCAAATGCACTAGCTGACCCTGGTCATCCAATACTAGTTCAGTATAAGTGAGCACTTCTGAAGGTAATGGACTTTTCGGGAGGAAAGCATTGGCATCCATAGAGTCCCACAGTTTGAGAAGGGCCTAGAAAAAATAAATAGTCTTATAAAAAAGATATCACATATTTTCAAGTGTGGTGCAAGAGTGATTTAATGCAACATCTTTTTCCAACTGAGGAGCAGCAAAAGGGTTAAGACAAGAGCGCCACCGGGAAGCCTGCTGGAGATAGTAGGAACACCTGCGGTTAGCATTGTGCTACTTGCAGATTACAGGGTCTAAGTATAAGAGTTGGAATAGCACAATAACTCTGTAGTCATTTCAAGGTGGAGCCACTCAGAGAAATATGAATCAACGACAGTAACATGTTTAAAACAGGAATAGCGCTAAAATCTGAAATCGTTTTTGTTTACATCAATGGAACCTCCACAGCTGAACAGCATTATTTTAATTTTAGGTGCCAGGCCTTATTAAGAAAATCACATGGATAACAACAGGTTATTGACCAACAGGAAGACAGGCTTAGTATTTTAAAATAATTTTTAACATTTAGTTTGTAAACATGTAAAGATCAGACTGAACGCATTAGAACTCATTAGAACTCATTATCTCTCTCCCCCTCCAATATCTTTATTTACTCTGACAAGAACTGTATAGGGTGAGCCAAAATTAGAGCAAATACTGTAGATGACATGTTTGCCTGCACTGTAAAAATGTCAATTCACCTTATACAGTAAGTACTGTACAGGCATACCCCGCATTAACATACGCAATGGGACCGGAGCATGTATGTAAAGCGAAAATGTACTTAAAGTGAAGCAGTACCTTTTTTCCACTTAACGATGCATGTACTGTACTGCAATCGTCATGTACATGCATAACTGATGTAAATAACACATTTGTAACAGGCTCTATAGTCTCCCCTCTTGCACACAGCTTCGGTACAGGTAGGGAGACGGTATTGCTGTTCAGGACGTGCTGACAGGCGCATGCGTGAGCTGCCGTTTGCCTATTGGGCAACATGTACTTACTCGCGAGTGTACTTAAAGTGGGGTATGCCTGTACATGGTAATAATAATAGTAACATCTGCTATACTTACATGGACAAGTAAATAAAGAAAAAATTCACCCTTGATGCTCTGAACCCATCTTCTATGTTTCTAATCAGCTGGGATCCCACTGCTCAACTTTCCCTACTTATCAGCGATACTCCTTTATAATCTAAAAATGTGATACTATTCTACATTCACTGTGATAAAAACACCTACCCCATTGCAAGTTAGTTGTGAATAAAGAGAAAGCTCTAATGTTCTTCCCAAATGTCCCTACCGGGAGGTTTTGCCTATTTGTCAGTATGGGGAGATCAGCTGAGAAGCAGCCAAACAAACACCATACTGTAGCTTATTGTACTTCAGATCCAAACATGAAGTCTTACCTGCCGGAACATCTCGGGAATATCGTAAACGTAGGTTGTTCCTAAAGACTGCGCCTGGAACCTTTTAGATTGCAGCAGATCCTTTGTCACGTAAGGAGTGTTTATTAGCATTCCATGAAGTGGTCCTTGTTTGTCTCCATATGCCTGGAACATTATCTGGTGGAGACCGCACAGATTTCAGCACAAACCAAAAATATACAAATGAAGTTCCATAGGTGGGCACATCCACCGCGTCATTTCTGTATATTACAGAACAGACTACACCTGTATGTTACATGTTACAAGTATGGGGCAGTCAATGACACGTCAAACTTAAATCCATCTTTGCATTATTGGTTATGGCACAAAGGTAAGTACATTTATCAATGGAAATCTAATATACATTATGACAAGATATGGGGTTACATACTGTTCTATCCTTTAGCATCTGTGTGAAATGTAAGGATCTGTTCCTTATTACATTAGATACAACTGAGACAAGTTCCCTGGGCAGACCTGCCAATTTAATTGAAGGCTATAAAAAGGAGTAAAATGATGGCAAGACACGCTAAAATTAATTCATACAGCATATATTATTAGCTACTTCTAAAAGTTATCACATCATATTGTACCCACTACCATGTGCTTGGGAAAGCAAAAGCAGAACTGATTTCTTTATATATGAACATACCGTTTATTCAACAAAGTATTTTGTAATAAACAACAGGGTATAAGAAGCAACCTTGCTAAAGAACTAAATGAACGCCAGCAGTGTATTGATAATTGATTAACCCTTTGATGTTGGCTTGGTCAACTCAATACAGAATCATACAGTACTGAAGGGACCAGATTAGTTTCTATGCAAAGTGAGTCCATCTTAGTCCTTCTACAATCTAAAGTTGAAAAATTTCAATATTGACCGTAAGAAAGTAAATGGCACGTTGCATGTATTCATGAGTGCATCATCCATATCTTATACCCTGATATCAAATCAAACTGGGCAGGAAACCTAGGTTAAGGTGTTTGACGTTTTCCATCATACAGTATATCAATTTGCAATGGTCTGTGTATGCTTACATATGTCGCTGATGCTACTGCACACTTTAGCACAAGATACTGCAGTACTGCTTGCCAAAGGTTCTATGGTGCAATTTGCCACGGCTCTATTCGATTAGCGCCGCAGGTTACAACACTGCGCAATGTGCATGCCGAATCGCGAAATAACAGATGCAACAACGTCTGCTACATCTGCATATTTTCTGAGTCCTAATGTCTGTAAAAGGTGACGGATAACTTTTCTTGTTTTAGAAATTATCACGCACATTTTTCTTGCTAACACTGTAAATGCTCAAACATGTCAAGGGCTGGGGACTACTAGTCATATCCTATTACTCCACCTATTACTAATGGAAGGCAGACCTGTCAAATCTGACTCATTTGGAGTAAGTCTCACTCACTGTGAACATGAGTATTCTCAGACGTTAAATAGAGTCTTAGAACGGTTATTTTAAAGTGTCATTTTTCTTTTGCCTAGAACTATATTCCCATTCTGCTTGAACTGTAGCAGAATGTAAATGATATTGAAGGGTTATACAGAACGCGGGTCAATAGCAAATTATTCACAGGGATGCTATTCTCCAGATGCAGGAAAACTATACCAAGCAACCTTAGGCATTCTGTTCTTAAGATGACTCACTGGATTTCTGGCTGGGAAATGGTGAAGAACAGCGTTGTTGCAGAACGAAAAGATCCATGTGTGTGGTCATCGGAGACTCACAAAAATGGTTATGTTCATAAAAAAAACTAAACAGAAATAAATGCTATTTAGATGGAACATTATGGATGGACAACACACTTGGAAAAGCAGCTACTATTGAGGTGGCAGCTGATTTTAACACAAGACTTAGAGAGGCCTCAGGCCTACAAGCACCTTAATTAGAACAACCCAACACAAAGTGCTTGTTGCAAGACGTATTTAAGGTGCCCTGGAAAAACATCAGAGGCATCCAAAAGCAAATAACATTTTCATTATTATTAATATTGCTGTGTGTGTCTCGTGGGGTGTTTTCATTTTGACCTCTCCCTTCAAGCAAAAAACTGAGTTGGAAGGTAACCTTGGCAAACTGATAAATCAGCACCAAGAACTGTGTAAACTCTGTGCGGAGAGATTAGCAATCTGTTTCCACATTCAAAGGCTGCATGGGATAAGCGCACAGTAGCTATCTTATATTCCATCTAGCCAGCTGGCCACAACCGAGACAGCACTGCCCGAGCACACAATTCAAATGATGTTATTGGAGAGGGGGGGGAAAGCATAGGGATACACTCACAGCTTACATGCAGTATAAACTTGAATAATCTTCAATAAAAATATTCACTGGCAAGAAAAGAAGAAAACAAGAAATTACTATGTTGTACTCGATCCATGTGACTTGTACAGTGAGAAAGCTACATCAGCGTTTTCTAGTATTAGTGATAACAAAACTAAAAATGGCACGCTAATCTATTACCCATGTCACTGAAACCATGCTTATGGTTAAACGCTTGGGATGCATTGCTTTGTTTTAACATGTGCTACAGGCTGTGCAGTGCTGGTCCCTCTGTCAGTGAAGGGTAAGGCTGAGTCCATGGTGACATCAGCCGTGCGGAGGCGCGCTGAGGATGAGAGAAAGCGGGTGCTTTCCCTGGCCTTAGTTCGCGCGAGCCGTCCGGGGGCATGTCGGGGAACAGGCCAGTGACGTCATGGAGCTGGTTCGCCCTCATTGGGCGAACCGCTCACGTGACCGGCCCTGCGCTCCCGTGAGCTCTCAAACTAGAAATTTGGTAAGACCTACGCCTCTGCACGCCTGCGGACGCCTCTGCTAAAGCCGCTCTCATTGTGGCTGCAGGGGCTCACAGACAAGCGTCAGCGCGCCTCTGCACGGGTCAGCGCCTAAGCGCTGACCCTGGACTCAGCCTAAGGCTCAAACCTGTGTGTGGCATGCTGACCAAACAGAATGGGAATCAGCTGATGGTATTAGAAGGAAATACTCGAGACTGGGAGGCCTATGTCCTAAGCGTCACAAATTGCTATTTTGGTGCATGGTAAATGGAATTTCAGTTGAGTTTTTGTGCGCCTATGTGCTAACCAGAAATATCTCAGTCTGTGCCAACAGCTAATTTGTCAAAATGTATTTATTTTTGGCTCACAGAAATGGACTGCGCCACGCATATAGATGTTATATATAGTTACATAGTAGATGAGGTTGAAAAAAAAACAAAAAAGACATGTATCCATCAAGTTCAATTTATGCTATATTTAGAGATACTTTATTCTATATCCGTACTTACAGTATATTGACCCAGAGGAAGGCAAACAAAAAAAACCCAGTGAAATATCATCCAATGATGACATCTCATAAGGGGAAAAATTAAATTCCTTCCTGACTCCAAGAATTGGCAATCAGATTACTCGCTGGATCAACATCCTTCCCATGTTTACTTAGTTGGTATATCCCTGTATACCTTTCCTTTCTAAAAAGTTAATGGTATGTAGTAAGGGAGAATGTTTGTGTGCACCATAAAAAGGAGAACGTGCATCACAATTGGCCCAAATATTACTAAACTATTAATAATGGTAATACACAATGAAGTTGCTGCAGTATGTATCAACCCAAACATTTATTTGTCGAACACATAGCAGTGATGTTGAATATTATTGTTATAGGGTTACCAAATTAAAGTATGGCTGATTTTTTTTTTTTACACTAATAATTAATATTTACTAACAGGCACTATATATGTATATATATATATATATATATATATATATATATATATATATATATATATATATATATATATATATATGTATATATATATATATATATATATATATATATACATATACATATATACATATACATTCGAATTGTATCAATCAGGTAATTTAACATGACGCAAATGTGTCAGAAAATGTACAATATAAATTTATTACATAGGCCCCTGGTTGTGATTTCTACAATTAGCAAACGGACAATTAAAAAAAACAACGAAAAGTAAG
The DNA here is from genome assembly GCF_040206685.1 of Ascaphus truei. Classification (NCBI taxonomy): domain Eukaryota; kingdom Metazoa; phylum Chordata; class Amphibia; order Anura; family Ascaphidae; genus Ascaphus; species Ascaphus truei. The sequence continues at coordinate 127,352,555 of NC_134485.1, forward strand.
TCTGCTGGGAGGAAACCAAACATTAGGAACATTAGAATAACAGTGAAAGGACTTAATGATGAATCAGACATTTTAAAGTCCTTTTTAATAGTGTGGACATAATACACAACGTTTCAGGGAGATCCCTTTGTCCGGTGAAAAAACATACAACATAATGGTCTCTTGCATGTTTTTTGTACCTGACGAAGGGATCTCCCCAAAACGTTGTGTATTACAGTATGTCCACACTATTAAAAGGACTTTAAAATGTCTGTTTGACTATTAATGTACTTTGAGGGCCGCAAGACTTTGGTTCTTATTGAAGTTTATAGAGCGTTTTCTGCTGGGATTCCCGCTCCCCTGCTTGAGCATCAACTACAGCCACCATTTTCAACAGAAATGGAGTGCACCCGCCTATCTTAGGTTGTTTAGAAGGACTTCATGATGCCCATGTTGCTTGCCAGCAAAGGAACTAATATAAAGGCAAAAGGTCTACTTGCCAGACAGGTACCCAGTATATGTATAAAGTATTCCTGGGTGCAAAATTGAAGCAAAAAAAATGTCACCATATTTATCCAATGGAAAACAACTATTGTATCTTTTGGAACCTTTTCCTTTGATAAATCTAATGCAGTGTTCTTCAGTTTTGCACCTGGGTGACTAATACATTACTTACACAATTCATGAGCTCAATCCTGTAAAGCAGGAGTGCTCAACTCCAGTCCTCAAGCCCCCCCAAAAGGTCAGGTTTTCAGGATATCCCTTCTTCAGCACATGTGGCCCAATCAGTCCTTACTTCAGTACAGGAGCCTCTGATTGAGCCACCTGTGCTGAAGCTGGGATATCTTGAAAATCTGACCTATTGGGGTGGGGGGTTTGGGTGGCGGGGAAGGGTGAGGGTGCTTGAGGATTTGAGTCGAACACCCCTGCTTTAATGAACATGAGAAAAATGTGTTCATCCCAACATATCTTTTATGCTAAAATGTTTCAATAAACAATGAAATGATGGCTACACTGTTTTGTGCATGAAATCACAGGAGTTGTGTGTTTCGGTTTGCCTACGCCAGTTATTGCTGTCGCATACCTGTCCAGTCCTGGAGTCCGTTACTTCCTTGTACAGACTGATGTCCAAGTAGTAGCCAGATTCATTGGTTAGAAAGAGGCGGATTGGTATTTGCTTCCCTGTTGGCGTCAAGCGGATGTTGATCTTTAATTCGGCCTGCAGGACACGTAGTTTCCACAGGCGGCTTCCGTAGCGCATTACCATACTGCGAACAGACTCTTCAATCTGTCAACATGTGAAGGGGACATTATATGTGGCACTAGAGATGTCACACATTTTTTTTCACTTTTCATGCAAAAATGTTCTGCTAGGCAAAGGGGGGAGGGAGACTGCGCAAACCCCAAAATGAAATACCAATACCCAACCCCAATGAAATAGACATTTTGTACGCCTAGGGGAGCAAAAGCAAGAATGCCAATACAAGAGAAACCTAGCAGACTAGGTAAGGAAACTCCCACGAATTACAAGGGCACTCAAGGGTATGCTGAAAGTATCAAAACAAAAGTATACACAACTTAATACACCATATTAAAATCCCTTAAAAATAAAGACCAACCACAGAAAGAACACCCATGAAAAATAGCCTAACCACATACTCTACATATATGACCATATTGATCATGGTCTCCAAACTTTGTACGTATATGTGTCCAAACTGTTAACATCTTATGGGACTCTGCAGAGTTATTGTGGTTTTTTTTGGTATACCCTGTGAGGTACACTTATTAAATAGCAGCTACTTGGTTGCTTTAAAATTGGCTTTGGTTACATGATTCTTTATTTATTTTTGTTTTTGATGTATTGAGTGCTGATCCATTTTCTTTGCTGATGTACTGACTTTTGGTGCCTAACGGTAGGGGACTAGGATCTCAGCACCAACCGGATCCAGGTGATGTCTTTCACTGCATTATACAGTATCTAAAATCTCACATTTGGTCAGTGCATATTCTATATTTTTTTTCTCTGTATCTTACAAATGGACATAATGACAATACGTCAATATTATATGCCATTCCTCCCAAATATTATATGACCTTACAAAGAGCCCCCATTCCTATGATTCTGGGCCATGTTTAGAAATGATCTAGTGAAAGCACCTGCAGCAAGGTCATAGTGAGGATATATAAAAGCAAAGGCAGGTTATCAGAATTGATTCACTAAAAATGTTATAAGGTTAAACTAAGCAGGAGACAGCTCAGAGCACTGCACTATTGAGTACTTGAAGACAATGTTAACATAAGCTAGTCTTCTACTGCAAGTTACACAAGATGGTCTAACCAGCTGTATGCAAGCTCCCAAAAAAGTGACTAAAAAGACGTTCTTATATTTGCGACTGTCACACAGATACTGTAAGTGTATTGGGCCAACCAATTTCAGATACTATTTACGTTTGACTCATGTCAGGTTTGCTGAGAATATGTGTCTTAAATTATTTTTCCAAGTATGATAAAAATTGGTTTGTTAGACATGAAAAGTCCTCTTTAGTAAAAAATAAAAACTGGATGATGATCAGACATGTATTCACATTACTGTAAAAAAATGTTAACATATACATACAGCATTTTCAACAGATGTACATGATGCGTTATAGGTTTTGTTCATTTTAGAAGATGTATTATTATTACCATACAAAATTATATGGAATTCATAACCGCACTCTCTAGTATTTCAGAATCCTATTTGTAATTAACAATAAAAACACAAGGGGGGTCAGAGTCAAAGACCTTTACAGCTGTGTTTGCATGCTTTATTTGCTTGAGAAGAACTCGCATTATTTCTTGTAATGAATTATTGTACAAATCCTCCATCTAAGCTTACAATATCTCTTTTACAGTCCTTGTAACCCCTATTAGTGTAAATACTGTGATGTACTGAAGCAGAAGGTGTTTGAGGGGAGGTACATAGGACCCAGCACCTTCCAGGGTGTGTTCCCTTCCTTCACACCTGAGCCTTAATTAATCAGGTACGGTGTAAAAGGCAAAACAGACCGTTTCCTGTGCTGCTGCTGTGCTGATCTGAAAGCACATACAGTAATGAGAGACTGCAAGTGGAAAGCTGCAGGTACAGAGTGTAAAGTGGGGGAAGAGGTTAGTTCTCCCACTGGTAGTTATGGACTAAGCTATATTAGTCAGAACTCCTGAAAGGAGGTAGTAGGTCTCTTGTTTATGTTTTGTGTTATGAGTTAATACTGTTTCTGATTTGTAGCTTGTAAATAAACCCTCCTGTGCACAAACGCTAAGTTTTCCTGCCTTTAATCTGGACATAAGATCCTACGCTGGGACGTCACAATACCTACAAAGCAATGCATTACCCAGTATATGCTTGCATATTAAACAGACTATATATGTTTCTTTTAGTTTAACAACAATCCAATTTTATAATATTCCAGACCCAATTGCAAACCATATCCTAAGCAAATTTTACAGTACAGCACATTTTATACCTAGAGGTGTTTACGGATCCAAATACAGACTCAAATACAGAAGATATTTACTTTGTAGTTCTTCCCAATGTATTTATCAGTCTGTTCATTATTTCACACCAGCACAAAACAACAACCCACAGCCACATTTCTAGACTCCTGGAAACTTCCTGGGTTTTTTTTTCCACAACAGAACTAACGTGTGTGCGAAAGGAGGATGACAATGTCTTGTCCCTCTTGACAACGTGGCACATATGACATACCTTGGAAGGATCCATGATCACAGTAGGTACAAAGTTCAGAAAGATGTGGTTGCAGTCAGTGCGCACATTGGTGTTATTAAATGCCACCTCCAGTTCATCCATGGCTTCCAGGAGCAGGCGCTCCCCTTCATTCTGCAGATACTCAAATGAAGCTTCCTGTAAGACACATACAACAAGCTATGAAGCTCTTCTCTCGAGCATGTTTCAGGTTACCTGGTAAAGAGGGTCATTTTGAGTTAAGGATAGTGGTTACTTCTCAAACTGTTAACTTAAAAATACCTGCCTACAAATTTGTGACTGTCGAGTACTCACAGTACTATATGCTTATTGAGAATACTCTGGGCCATATTTACTAAGTGGTGGGTATGCAGGAAGGTGTCTTAGGGCACAGCACAGCATGGCAAACATGGGCTCCCATTTGTTTACTACGGCTGGCTCAAAGAACTTGAAATATCTTTTCTTCTCTCTGTGTCTGCCGACAAGTTTATTAGTGAGAGTCACGATGAAAAATGTACCGATCTATATATCTGTATGATCTATCATTACTAAAACCTGTGCATAGATAAGGTAATACTGTAGTGTGGTACCACCGCTCTGGGGAAACAGGGTACTATGTCAAAGGTGTACTCATGCCATGGGAAAAACTCACATGTACAGATACCAATGTAACGCTTAGCTTGAGATACAGGCAAAAATGCCCTTGTCTCCAAAAAGGTATTTTATTATCGCCCCTAAAGGTGCCATCTCTTTCTTAACCACCAAGGGGGGAAAAAAAAAAATCAATAAAAAAACAAAAATCAATAAAAAAACAAAAATCAATAAAAAAAAAAAAAAATATATAAAAATAACCATTCCTGCGCTCCAACCAATTAGGCTAAAATAAAATAGTGTTCTCATGAATAAGGGTTATTTAGTTAAACCCTTTGGCCAAAGCGTTATAAGCCTGCATCCCCGTCAAGGCATAACCAAATTTGCAGGTACCTACACTGAATATACGTAATTATTGTTCCATGGACTGGTGAAAAATGTGAGAGAGCCCTGAAGGGGTTAAATAAAGCATATGCTTTTGTGAGTAGTGCAATTAAAAGCTGGCCAAAGCCAGTATCATAGTTAGCTTACTATAGAGGTAAACTGTGGGTGCACAAATTCCCTGGTGTGAATATAATAAAACTTGCACATATTACTTTCTGTCAGCCTTTTACAGTACATTCAGAAGAAATGATGGCCCTGCTCAAGCCTACCTTTTAAACTATGTGCTGCCTGGGAAATGCATACGTAGAAAACATTAAGTACCTAGAAGTACTGAAAAAGAATCCCTATACAGCGCACTATAGACTCAATGTGTTATGAATTTTATTTAAAACTTAACTTTTAATAATATACATCTTAAGAGAAAAGGCGCCTAAACAAAATGTGCAACGTAGAACCAGTACTAGGTATGGAATATATATAAACCTGTCTGGTAATAAAACCCTGCCTTTTGGGTGTATCCTCTATACTGGGAATGTATATTATTAAAAGTTAAGTTTTAAATATAATTCATAACATTTTGAGTCTAAAATGCGCCGTATAGAGATTCTTTTTCAGCCTTATACATTCACCTACTCTTCAATGGAGGGTGATGTGCAGACTGGCACTGAGGTGTATAATAGCTGCACTAATTGGAGAATTGGTAGGAGCTCTGTCCTGAAGGGAGGAGACATACACCTCCAATGAACTCTTACACATGAGAACACTATTTTATTTTAGCCTAATTGGTAGGAGCACAGGAATCGTTCTTTTTGTTTTTCTATATGCAAGGTTTATCTTTTTACCAGCAGAAAACTTCTATAGGGTGGAGCGCGGTAATATGTAGTCTTCAATAAAAAAAAAAAATATAAGCAGATATCTCTAAGGTTTTCAAGTATAAAAAGGCAATGTCCACTTTAAAATAGATAATTATGTTTGATATTAGCAATATTTGGTTGTATCTTTTGATACTTCTAGAATGACCCTCTAACAGTTTAAATCTTTCAAGATGATACTACTAAGGATTGCAGGGAAGAAGGACGTTTTCTAGCAGAGATACAAGGAGTGCTTGTTTTATCTATTTCATACATGTCTTTACACTGCAAATCTTTGCAGTATGGTTAGCGTTTAATTCACACCAACAACATTTGTTTCTTGCTTGCTACGAAGTATTGTCAATTCCAGCTCACGGCTCTGTTCTCGTCTTCTACAGGCAAAATATGAAAAATGTCCTGTAACTCAGTAGCTTTAATATTCTACTGTTGAAGAAGGAAGTTAAAAGTGACACTCCTAACCTGGGTATTTGAAGTTTACATGACTGTGAGGTACGTTGCTAGAGAAGCTAGAACAGAATGACCTGCAGGTGCATTTTGGTGTGCCTTTATACGTTAAATGTACCCTGCCATCTTTTTTTAACCTTTAATCAATGTTTTCTGCTTAACGTATGAAGACCTTGATCTTTTTCATGCTGCTACAGTATGCATTGAGGAGCTTACCTTTGTAACCAGGTCAGAATGTCTGATGATAGCACGCACAAAGAACCTGTAATCTGTCACTTCAATGCCCACTTCCACCTTTGCAGCCCCCAGATATAGGTGCATTTTGTGGTTAGAACAAGGGATTGCCGTCAGGTCAAAATTGCGCATGCGATTCAGCTCTAACTGGAAGGCAAGAGCGGGCTCCAAGTGCCTGTAGATCCTGTCTTCCTCAAACTTGGAAGAACACACAGAAATGTTGGGCAAAAGATGGGAACAGAATTACTTTAGCAGCAAACAACACATGGAAAATATGCAACACAAGTAGACACTAATAAATAAGTGCTAACGCAGAGACAAACATGAAGACAAAATCCCTTTACTGCCAGGCTTCTAAGGCTGCGCTTATATTGCCGGCGACAGAGCCGCTGTGTCAAAACAAATGCATTGCCGCCGTCGCGTGCGCTTATAGTAAGCGCGACGCGACGGAGCGACGGCTTGGTCGCGATCGCTGGAAGTCATCTCTAGTTGATTTTTCCAGCGACTGCAGCCTGGCGTCACCGTAGCCGGCACTATAAGCGTAGCCTAAGAGGTTACGTTAAGTTCATATTCTCTGACAATTCGTGGTATTTATGTGGCATGAATAGTCCACTTTAATGCAGGAATCCTTTATTGTTGATACAGTAAGTGGACTCCCAAAAATCAGTGTAATAATACAACTGTATTTACAAAACATAGGTGAAATGCAATAAAATGCTGTTAACCCACAAGTGGTTGTCTTTAAAAAAAAATTAAAAAATACATAAATAATTAATTAAAAGATAGGAGTATACTCCTTCAAAATAATTTTACATAACGATCCTTTTTCCTTGAGAATTAGTCTTTTTGTTGTTGTTTTAGCCTTGTTGGCATCTGAAGAAACCAATGAAAACTGAACCAGGTCTATATTACATGGAGAACTATATAAAGAAACAAATTAATCACATTACACCTGTCTTTTTACGTGAAATCATGGATAAATGTATAGGGAAGAGTCAAGTCATTACCTTGTTTCTTGCACGGAAAGTGAAAAACTTTGGGAATTCCCTCTAAAAATAGATATAACTGAGTTAGGTATATTTTGACACCAAATGTAATGTTTACTTGACTAAATCTTTCTGGACAATTATTAGAAGTTCTTGTATTCTGTCCCTAAGCAAAAAACATCTTGACTGAGAACTTTGAACCAATTCTATTTCTATATTGATTTAACTTCCTGAAAGGCTCAATAGTTACCAATATGAATGTTAATTGGAGATAAAATGCAAAACATTAAGCACTGAAAGACCATATAATTTTTATTGATCATTTTAAATATTCAATGTCTTGCAAATGTAGGTCTAATAAAGAACACTTATGGGCACATTCACGGTCACTACATAATTACACAGCATGCAGTGCTCCCACAGCCAGAGATTCTGGGTAATTACATGCAAATTAACACTTCTAGTTTGCTTTTATCAACTTAAAAGGGGATCCCTGTAAGCTTATGCCTGCTGTATACGGCCAGGTCCCCAGTGGCCGGTGCGGCGTGCGCGCCTCACACCACAGCACAGCCCTCTATGGGGCAGGCCCCAGTCGCCGTGTGTGTGGGCGCGCAAAGTGTGATGATGTGTCCGCTAGCAGGGAAGAGAAGAATTTTGTCTTTCCTTGCTGCGATCACATGGCTTGCGGGCATCCAATGGCAGGGCAGATCGTGTGGACCAATAGGAGTGAAGGTATTGCAGACCATCATGGTTGCGCTCCCCCCCATCATGGCCGCCCCCCCCCCCATCGCTCCACAATAGACCGCAGATCTCTGTTTTCACCCGTGCGTGCGCCGGTAGGCGCGCGTGCAGCCGTGACAACTGGGGCCGTAGCCTAATGTAGCGTTCAAAGCAAAAATGGTTCAACGAAGATAGCAAACCTAATCAGACAGCTGTTTCAGCCTTGTTGGGTCTGAGTGTGATGGTGGTTTCTGGTCTTGTATTGTAAAGCTGGTAATGGCTACATACCAGGTAAACAAATACGTTATGGACAAAAAGCCTCCACCGTACAGCAATGCTAAAAATCACTAATGAGCACATTCACATCTCCACAAACCTACCGCACCCCATGATCCCACATTATACAGTGCTTCCACTGCAGCCAGGGATTCTGGGAAATGCACCCAGTCCAACTGCAAGATTCCCAATGATGAATATCAATCCATGGTGCTTTTGTTTGAGAACGTATCACAGTATACAGTAACTCAAATGATCCGTTTTCTTAGGATTCAATGGCAGTGTGGTCGCAACATATAGTATCACATTGTGGTTGTTTTTCTTTTGTTTATATTAATACCTCTTCAAAATAGAATCATTTGTGAGGTTTCCACAACAAGGTACATAATGGAAAAAGAGGGTAAAGGTAAATTGTTAAAAAAAAATAAAAAATAAGTGTCAACCCATCCTGAATTGAAGGCCTGCTTTTGTTACTCTAGAGAAACCAAAATCCTTATACTGTATATAATTCACAAGTGTCCATTCATCTGTCATGCTGTTTCTCCTACACCTGATGGAAAGCTCTTCCAGAAAAAAATGTCGTTTTTTTTTTACATTTCCAATAAATGCATAATAAATAAGTTTTGCTGGGTAAAAAAAAGTGTCTAAAACACTCCATCGCACAGGGCACAGCAAATAAAAATACCACGTGTGAGCACCTTCACATGTCTGACAGGTCTGCATCCACTGCAGCCAAGGATTATGGGAAATGACATTAAATTGAGCTGTGTCAGATACAAAAGGTGACACTGTGTGCTCATTTGCATGTTATTTCCCAGAATCCCAGAAGTTTCCCAATTTTGCGTACTTGCAAAACGCCAAGCTTCAAAGGGCTTAATAATGTCGCAAAATGAGTCTTAGATTTGGCAATCTCACAAACTTTCAGCGAAACAGCTCCATTTAGTGAGCGAAACATGGCGTATGCACCCTAATACTAGCACACCAAGAGAAATTGCAATGCAGATAACTTCGTGCTTGGCGAATCCCTTGCAAACTTTTACAAAGTCGCAATATTTTGGCAGCTGAAAAACAACAGATTTTGCTGCTTTGTGACCTTGGGTGAATGTTTCACACAGCTCTACTGGGTAGGAGGGAACAGCTACAGTCGGTTAGACTCAGCTCCCCAGCACTTCAACGTTTCATCCAATGTTGTCTATCTCAAAGTATTATAAATTGCTTAAAAGCTTACAATTTCAAAGTTATTTAATCCCTATTAAATTCTACTAACTACAGGACAGTTGTTCAAAGTTCATTTCACTCGAGTCACACTTGAGCTACATGTCATCATGTGAATAAAATGTGTGTTCACGGCGCAAACTGAATGAAGTGAATAATAAAGTGATTGCAAGGTTTTAAATAGTACCAGCCCTGCTGAGTGATGTTGTGCACTCCTCCTCCGTTGATCCAGGGTCTCATAGGTTAAACCGCCATCACAGATACATGTAGGAAGAAACACATACAGAAATGCCGGTGCAATAACGTTTCATCTCCAAGCAACAAACAACACAAAGGGGATAAGGTAAACTCACACACTCCCCCAAGGTAGCGTGCAGGGAGTGACTTGGGGCGCACTCCAACCCTAACTCCGCTCTCGTCAGCAGCTGGTACTTTCTTCCTGCCTGGTCACCCACACAGAGTTTCTCCCGTCTGCTTCTCTCACCATCAGGCGCTCCTGAGACCTCGGACGTCAGCGCTGGATTGTAGAAGGGTTGGTATGGTTGCCTCCAAGGTCCAAAAAGCCCAACTAGTTTCGCCAAATCAGTAGGCTTCTTCTGGGGTTATCATGTCATCATGTGCATGGGCAGAGCATGTTATATTATTTTTTTTTATTTCACCTACCCTTCTATTATAGTGGAATTTGTTTTGATGTTCACACAGTATTAAAGATTAATACAGAAATACCAGTGCGATTCATTTGTCTTTTTTTTTATAAAATCAAAACATTGGGTCTAATTGTATACAATTTTTTTTAAATATAATTAATTGAATTAAACAAAAAACCAAGTGAGACAGTTATACCACATTCTTCTGGGTAGATATCTTTTTAATTTGCTACCGAGGAATCCTATTACAGTGCTTACATGATGCTGAATTTGTTCCCAGCTCTGCTCTAAACAAATGACAAGTTCTTCTTGTGTTCAAATTGCATAAAATCACAACATAAGGACTATGTGTGAGCCTGATCTTATGCCATTCTAGGAACAGCGTAATAACAGAAAAGAGGTTAACTGTAAGTGCTATAACAGATTTCAACAACATCTGTATGCTTAGGGACTGAAGAACTTTAGACCAGTGGTTCTGAAACCATTCTTCAGGGCCTCGATCTGGACCATATTTCAAGGCAACCACCGAACATTCTATTCATATGCAAACTAGGGGCATTCACCTTTATATACTTACATTACCTAAAACCTGGTGTGGACGGTGATCCCAGAAGAGAGGTTTGGGAATCCTTGCTTTAGACCAACATACATTTTGCAATGTATCCTTTTTATGTTTTTGAGACTTGAAAATTGGATTTCCCAAAACAAACTGTTTTTAAACACAGGCAAGACTGGAACAATGGTCTTTGGGACCAAGGCTACATTTTTAAAACTTAAAATAAATGAGCTCCAGATAAGAACCAACTCTAATACCACGCTAGTCCCCTGTTACTAGTTTTAAATACTTGGGCATACAGTATGGTTTGATTCCCATTTAACATTTGGGTTGCACATTGATACCATGCAACCCAAGACCTATGCCAAACTAGGTGTACTTTATAGGAACAAATCCTCCCCACGTCTGCTGGTCAGAAAGCGTCTCGCACAGCAGATGCTAATGCCAATTATCGACTATGGAGACATAGTATATGGCACGGCACCCCGAACCCACCTTAGCAAACTTGATACCCTCTACAATTCAATATTCCGTTTTGTTCTCCAATGCAACTACAACACACATCACTGCGAAATGCTCAAAGAACTAGATTGGCATTCACTTGAGTCTAGGCGCAAAGTTCACCTTTCCTGGCTTGCCTTCAAATACTTTCTGGGCAAGCTACCCATCTATCTGAACAAGCTCCTCACCCAGCACTTATCATCTGAGATCTGACTTCAAAAGATTGTTCATGGTCCCAAGGTTCAACAAAGTATCTGGCCACTCCTCCTTCTCTTACCGTGCACCCCAAAACTGGAACAATCTACCAGAGACTCTCACAGCCGACACCAGTATAAGTTCTTTCAAAACTAAAGCTGTCTCACATTTTAATCTGGTCTGTAACTGTTACATATGCCTATAATATATATTATCTCTTACTGTGCATGCAATGTCTTGTATATAATGTATAACGCTGCTCACTTAATGTAACCATGTATCTGTCATCATAACTCTGTGCCCAGGACATACTGGAAAACGAGAGGAAACTCAATGTATTACTTCCTGGTAAAACATTTTATAAATAAATACATTTCTAATAAAATATACATATCTCCCTTTTTTCTAAACAGGTAGAATGTAGGTATTTTAAAAACTATAGATAATTTGGTAATAATACCTAGTTTCCTAATATGTATTGTGACGGTAGGGGTGTAAGGGTTCCAGTCCATGCTTTGGCTGGAACCCGCCCTTAACTGGCTGCTGTGGACATTTTGGTTACTGGCAACCTGCTATATTGGCTGCATTTGTTCAAGGGCTTAAATAGCAACCAGTGACTTCCAGCCCCTGCCTGAGCATTGTATGTTTTCCTGTGTTCCTGGTCACCTTAGGTTCTAGTTACTGAGCCTTCCCTACGTGCATGGCCACCTTGGGATCTAGTAGCTGAGCCTTCCTTGTTCGTGAGCCTTCCTTGTTCGTGAGCCTTCCCTGTTGCTGTGCCTAGCCTTTTGCTGAGCCTTCCTTGTTCTTGAGCCATCCCTGTGGCTTCACTGTTCCGGAGGCTAGCCTGCACATTTGAAATCCCTGTTGCTGACCCCGACCTCGCCGCCAGCCCTGAGCCTTTGCCTGTACTTTGCACCACTGCTGCCAGCCGCGACCTCCTGCCTGCTTACCGACTATGGATACTCCTATAGGACTCTGTCCCTGGGCTCCGGTTGGTTAATTTGCATCCCAAACTGAGCCCTGCGGGTCCGCTTCCTGATTGGAGACTAGCAACTTCACAAGGGGTAGTCAGCCTCCCACAATAAAGGTGAAGCCCGGCTGGCTGCCCCAATACCGTAGGTACACTGGCGACACACTTTATTCGAGCTCGGCTAGTCCCACGAATTCGGGTATACCCGGGTGTATTGAGGTTTGTGACTGTTTTCTGCCCGAGTATATTGGGTTATTTTCCAGGCAGGGATTGAAGCATTTTATTCCCGCTGGCTGCAATACTGCACAGTATATACATATATACTGCATTACAATTCATGAATTTATGACATCTGGTATACACGCGAAGCATTGCAGCCTATTAAATCCTAATCATTATCATTTAACAGATCAGCCGCCCGTCAGCCAGGCATGAACCCAGGCTGGGAAGGCAAACGCAACGGGGCTTGTCAGAGGTGAGGAGCGGCGCATTCCAGGTATCTGCCAGGTACAAACTGGGCATTTGCTCGAATAAAGTGTGTCGGTGCAGTAACGGCCGCCTCTGTGAGGCTCATTTTGGCCGGTGTACAGTATGTAATGTTTGGTGTAACCCCTACCAGAAAAGAGCTAATCACTGTGTGATACCTGGAAGGTGAAAAACTGTATAAATTGGGGAACAGGTATTGTATATGTAGAAAAGCACTTTATTTCCTGTGTAAATGTATTTCCCCGTACAGTCTAGCAAGCCAGTAATGTGATTTATGTATTAGCATTTCTCTGTATGCAGACCCAGTAATTCAGTGTTTCACTGTGTTTGTGTATTTTGTGTGTTTTCTGGCTTGCCAGAATAAACTTTCGTTTATTCAATTATTGTGTCCTGTCTGGTGATCTCAGTGGTTTCGTGTGTTGAAAGTTCTGGTCCCCCGTCACATGTATGTTTCAGTGTAAGATTATGTCCACAATAATATGCCAATCTTGACAATTGTGATGATTGGTATAGCAGCGCAAGTTGACAAAATGTCTGCCATAACAAAGAGAAGCACGAGAACAAGCCTGCTGGCAAAACTGCATGCTTGGTGTTAAAGGAGCAATCCAAACGGGACTTTTTAATTGATTTTTTTTTTTAACATAAGATTGAAGCAGGGGGTCTTCAGAGCTAACCCCCATTAATTTCAGCTCCGGGGAGCCCCTCCTTCCAGAGATACTTACCTCGAAAGGGGGTGCCGGTATCTCCTGCAAGTTTAAAGCTCTCACATCATGTGGGCCAATAGGAAGCCGTACTGGATGATGTCACGGCTTCCTATTGGCCCGCAGGAAGCGGGAGCTTTGAAAAGCGGCCATAACGTGAAGCCCAGCTAGCAAGTCGGAGCGGCTACCGGCACCACCTGCGTAGGTAAGTATCTCAGGAAGCGTGGGATTCCCAGAGCTAAAATTAACAGGGTTCCGCTCTGGAGACCTCCCGCTTCAATCCATAAAAAACAAACAAACAAAAAAGTCGGCTTGGATTGCCGCTTTAACATATACAGAACTTTGAAGGTATCTCCTTGCAGTGTTTGGCTTAGGCCTCGGGCATGGTCAGCGCTTACCCATGCTGAGGCGTGCTGGTACTTACCAGTGAGCCCCTACAGCCGCAGTGAGAGCGGCTTTAGTAGGGGCTCGCCTACGCTTCCGCAAGTGCGCGGAAGCGTAGGTCTTAGGGAAATTTTAAAATCAAGCGCTTGCCGGAGCGCAGGGCCGGTCATGTGAGCGGTTCGCCCAATGAGGGCAAACCAGCTCCGTGACGTCACTGGCCCGCCCGCCGACACGCCCCCCGACAGCGCGCTGTCTAAGGCCAGGGAAAGCACCCGCTTTCCCTGAGCCTCAGCTCGCCAGCAAGAACCTTGGCCGAGGCCTTACCTGGCCTTACCTTACCTGGAGCTAGTGTAAACAACATTTTTCAACAAAAAGCTTAAAAGTTCACGTTGAAGCAAAAGGTAACAGAAATTATAATGTTGATTCATCTGATATAAATCAATAAAGACAATTCCAGTAGGGGTATGGCGTTAATGATTAAAACTTGATAAACAAAGCTACGCAATTGATATCCTTCTCCTCTAGGCTACAACGAGTCATTACAGCAGCTCCTCATGTTATATCTTTAATGAAGTTATTTTCAAGGCATTACATTGATGCTATGGGCAAATATCACAATCAAAAACATCTCATTGTACGCCAACAATAACAAGAAGAAAAAAAAAAACTACTTTGTTTCCCATGAATGCAAATTGTGCCCCTGCTGCGATCAAATCAGCCAACCATCATCAAGACAATCAAAATAATTTGCCTAAATTAGCCAATCAAGACACCCCGCATATCAGAGAATGTGAAAACCTGCAACAGAAATCATCATAGCTGATTATTATACTAATAATCATGTTAAAAACCTAATGAGATGAGAAAATTGGAAGTTAGCTGGAGCAAGGCTCCTCCACCTAAACATGCTGGGAACTAATTATGTAGACTGTAATTAAAATAAAAAACAAACCCATACAAAGTCATTTGAAAAGTTATTAGCAGGTCTGGAGCCACTGTGGTATTAAATAGGAAATTGATCAAGTTCCGTCATAAAGAAATCATGACGTAATAATGATGTCATACAAGTGCACCAATGGTTTTTTTCTTCAGTCATATGCTGTCTCTTACCTCTGCCATTTTGCCTCTAATTATACTGTACATGGTCACTGCTACTGCAACCAATTTTTTATCAAAATATAATGCCATCCACATGCTAATAAAAGCAGAATGATACAAGTTCTCAAATATGTTAAGGAAGTGTAGTCTAGTGTTTAATGCAGGGACCACTCAAATGGGAGACCAAATGAAAACAAAATCACTGTCCCCTCTGTGCATCTCGGGAAAATCCTCTTGTGCCTCAGATGCAATACGATTGTGTGGCAAGAGATTAATTGACCATGTGGTGTTCTGTCGCATGCATCGAACGGAGCAATGCCAGCACTAAAACATACTAAAAAAAATTTTTATAATAGCTTTATTATATAGTAGGAATGGGTAGCTAAGGAGCTGAAAAACCAAGGGATCAGTTGATGAAAAGTGTTCTTCTTCACAGTTGGGTAAAGGACAAAGAGGCATAAATAATGTGAACCCTAGGAAATCGGCTTTATTCTTTACCGTTTTGTCTATAAATCTGAAACAATCCATGTTGCAAGAAATTCATATTTTCATACCATTGACTAAGTATCAGGAGTGATGTTGTTGATTGGTTAATTGTCAACTGGCTACACATAGAAATATGTTAATGTTCCCGCCCCAAAATATTGATAAACAAAAATCGCAAAAAAATGCACAAAGCAGCGCACTGCCCAGAGAGACAATAGTATAAAAATAGAAAAATATTTATTGTCTATCAAACATGACAAACAAGGAGGTGTGAACCTTTCTACGCTTTTCACTCAATACAGTGCTTTATCAAGGAGTCCTTGAGTCTCCCTGAGCAGTGCGCTGCTTTGCACATTTTTTTGCATATTTTGTTCTTGCTTGAATCGGAATCTGCAGCTGGACACGCCCACAAAGAATCCAGTTGGCTCTAGGAGTGGGTAAGATACTTGGAAGATTTATTTCATCTATATGGACTGCCATCATAACTACAAACTTTGGTGAGTTTTGGACTTTTATTATGCAGCCATCTCCAAATAGGTGCAGTGAAGTGAGAGTACCATCATCATATTCTCTGTTACCTTCAAGAGGGTTATGCAATATTGAATTCGGTCACTCACCTAGTAGTATACCCACTCCATAGTTAAGCCATATCTTCATTATTTACTTTTGGATAGAAGATTATATTCCAGGAATGTTGGAGCACCCAATATTCTCAAACAAAAATCAAATTTTCCAACATCTTTTATTACATGTATTCTATATACAGGTACAGGAATATGCACACCAGTCTTACTTAAAAGGTGGCGTTACCCCCCATCCCGATACTTGTATAAATAACTGAACACATCTGAGATATGATAAATCTCCTAATCATTTGAATATACTTGGCACATTCCAATTACCATATTTCCCTGATACAGCATCTCAGGTGTGTTCAGTTTTGCTCGCAGGTATTTCGCCACGCATTGTAAGAAATCGTCTCAAGCCGTAAACGGACCCGCAGGGCTGAGGTAGAAAGGTGAAAGAACCAACCTGAACTGAGGGTCAGAGTCTTGATAGAGTAGTGAGTCGTAAGCCGAAGGTCAGGGCTGGCAGCAGAGTTGCGTAGTCGGTGTGGCTGTAGAGGTCGAGGCAGGGTGAAATCAAAGGTTAGTCGAGGTACTTGCAATGGTCGGGACAGGCTGAAGACAAAGGTAGTCGAGGTACGTGAGCCGGGTCTGGTAACGTGAGAGACAAAAAGCATAAACGCGTTGCATGAACACAGCAGGAAACTGGAACTTCCTGCTAACAGGGCTGTCCTTTTAAAGAAAGTTGCCAAGAGCAAAAATGGATGATCCAGCCACAGAGCGCGAGATTTACTTGCTTCGCAATCTTGTAAAGACCTATGAACCTGGGCCCAAGCTTCAAGGAAGGAATCTTCAGGCGGATGTTCCTGGTAGATAACCATACGTGATATCCTACCTGGAACTGCAGAGCTGGCCCCGACGCTTATCCGCGTGATCCATCTGCTGAAGGGAGGCTTTAGTTACGTTGGCATGAATCCTCCTCCATAGAGACTGTAGCTCCTGGACCTTGTCATCCACAACAGGAACTCCAGATAGAGAGACGGAAGATGGAAGAGTAGAAGAAACTGACTAAATAGTCTGAGACGGTGGAATGTCTCCTGGAAACAAGTTGATTGGACAATTGAATGCCCAATGTGGTGGTAACCCCTCAGCTTGCTTCTTTTTGAAAACATTCTCAAAAATCCTGGTATGGAGGGGAAGACCATTGGGGAGAGATACAGATGGCAGCGGTGAGTCAGAGCTGGGGTGAGGTGTAGACAAGCAAGTCTTGTGACATTGTTGGCCCCAGGTGGTCACTTGCCCCATTAACCAGTCAACTGTAGGGTTGTGGGCACGCAACCAAGGGAGACCTAACACTATAGGTGCTGAAGATGCATTTATTACCATGAAAGGGGGTAGCTCATTATCTAGAACTCCGATGTTCACTACCAGGGGAAGGGACTTCTGGGTGATGGTACTGAGTCCTCAGGGTCTTCCGTCGATCGCTGTAAACTCTAACAGAATCTCCAAAGAACGAAGGGGAATTGCTGCTGTTTGGCGAATGAAAGATCGAGGAAGTTACCCGCTGCTCCAGAATCCACGGAGGCCTGAGTAGAGACTGAGGCCGGACACCATGAGAGGGAAACTGGCAGAAGAATCTGGGAAGGCACTGAGGGAGGAAGGATGGTAGCGAAGTCAAGTGAATCCTCTTCCAACTTCAAAGGACATGGGCGTCTTCCCGGCCCCGCAATGATCTGGCAGTCATGGATCTGGTGGTCCTGGGATCCACAATACAGACACAAGCCCAAGGTATGCCTCCCACTTCTCTCCTGTTCTGACAGTCTGGTAGTATCCAGCTGCATAGGCTCATCATCTGGAGGGGGCGGAGAAACGAAGTTTGGGGCCAACCGAATAGTCTGGCTCTTCTCGGACAGGCGTACTCAGTTAGTCCCTGTCAAAAGGCCGCTTCTTGAGCTTCATTATTCCAGCTGGTCTCGAGTAAAGCTGATGCTGAAGATATTCGTCCTGGAGCGTCAAACACCAACTTGAAGGCACAGATGAAGGCAGGGGAATCAATGATCAGGGGCGAATCCTTCTCCCAGAGCGGAGAGGCCTAGGCGTCAGTGAGAAGTGAAACAAAGTAGGCCACCCTGGCTGGGTGCGTGGTGAACATAGACGGTTGTAATTCAAATTGGATAGAGCACTGATTAAGAAATCCCCTGCATGCCATAGGGTCCCCGGCATACCGTAGAGGAGTCTGGATCCGAGGTTCCCTCATCGCTGGGGATAACGGGAGCAGTATCGGAGCCACATCTGCAGCAATCAAGTCCGAATGATGGGTGTCTATGTGGGTCCTGCACCGCATCACACATCTGTGCCAGTTGTTGGTCGTGTAGGGTGAGGCATTGATCATGATCCCCCAAGTACTGTCCTTGCAGGGTAATGGCTCGTCCTCTCTCAGCGGGGTCCATATTTGGGCCAAGCAAAATGTAACAATGCTCGTCTCAAGCAGGAAACTGACCCACAGGGCTGAGGTAAGAAGGTGGAAGAATTGACCTGAACCGAGGGATAGAGTAGTGAGTCGTAAGCCGAAAGCCAGGGCTGGCAGCAGAGTTGCATAGTTGGTGTGGATGCAGAGGTCGAGGCAGGCTGAAATCAAAGGTTAGTCGAGGTATTTGCAATGGTCGGGGCGGGCTGAAGCCAAGGGTACTTGACTACGTGATATGTGGTACGTGAGCCGGGTGTGGTAACGTGAGAGACAAAAAGCATAAACGCGTTGCATGAACACAGCAGCAAACTGGAACTTTGCTCGGCAACTTCCTGCTAACAGGGCTGTCCTTTTAAAGAAGTTGCCAGGAGCAAAAATGAACGATCCAGCCACAGAGGGCGAGCAAGAGCAAAATCCCGAACCGGAATATGAAAACCCGGAAAAGGATTTTGCCAAACCTCATAAAAGGTGTGTATGGGGAGGTATATATGCGACGTGGTACTTTACTTAAAAAAAAAAAAAAAAAGGACTCTCTCCCTCTATCCAATCTTCCCAAGCCTATATTTCAAGGTCTTAATTGGAGTAATGCAACCTTTAGCTAAGACACGCTTAGCACCATGTTATTTGAAGCTACGCAAAGTAGTGCTAACTTAACATGGCCTTAGGCCTACATGTGAACGAGATATACAGATGTAATCAGCCTTGCTGGCCCTGGAGCTGCAGCCAAAAAAACAAAATGCCGTCCCTCTGGGTGACCTCTGGGCATCCCATACGTCCATATCAAACTTCCAGCTGTGTTAATCCTGGCTGCGACTTACCGCGGCAGCGTGGGATAGTAAGTCTGGCTACATCTGTACAACAACCGTTATTTTTGCATGTAATTAGCTTTGTGGCAATGCGATAAACTCAGGGAAATAACATCTGTTACTATTTTAGGTAACCCTGCCTTAACGGATCGTGCACACCCCTTTGTTTCCTTATGCCTCAGTTCACACATATGTAACTGGAATGTAAAAATGAATGTAATATGATGTATGTAATGTATCCAGGGTTTCCACCACTCCGGGTTTCACCCGGAGACTACGGGTTTTGGCCTTGTATCTCCGGGCTACGGGTTCACCCGGTAAACCTCCGGGTGTCGGAAACCCTGGGCAGGCGGCGGAGACACGGCATGCTCCGGCATCTTCCCCCTGCAAAACTACTCAATATTGCTGATCGGCGTCAAATGGCGCCGCATTGCCATGCCAACGGGAAGGCAACGTGACGCCCGTTGACATGACAAGGAGACGTTTACGTGACGTCAGGACGTACTGTGGCACCGTCAAGTGACTCCTTGGCACCCCGTTGCCATGGCAACTTGACGCCGCGTGCCGTCACGTTGCGCCCCGTTGTCATGGCAATGCAGTGCCATGTGATGCCGTGCAGCCATATTGAGAAGAGTTGGAGAGAAGATGCTGGGAGAACGCTGCTGAAGGTAAGCGCCGCAGTTAAAAAAGACATTCTCTGGGTTGGCCTTCAGTAGAAGGTGGCAACCATGAATACATCATTGTTCCCTTAGGCCGTGATTATACCTAAATAGCCCGGTGTCGTCGCGTGGTGCGTCGTCGCATGGTGCGACGCCACGCTGCTGAAAAAGAAATAGCAACTAAATCAAACATACCTCGTAACAGCCGCGCAGCGCCAAACTGCAAAGTGGCAGACTGGAAAGCAGACAGGAGATTTTGTTTTCCAGGAGCGACGGCCGTGTCACATGAGCGGTTCAGCCAATGAGGGTGAACCGCTCACGGTCACGCCTCTGCCACGCCTCCCTGTCTCCTCTAGCTGCCTCCTGCCTGCAGTTCAACTTGCCGCTTTGCAAGATCGCAGCGGTGACATCACCGTATCTCTTTGCCGCCCAGCAGCTCCTGGTATAATAGTAGCCTTAGCTTTTGATGGCTGTCACAGAACCAGAAATGTGCTGCTAGAATGCAAGCCTACAGGTGGCTTTACAAGTGCCTCAGAAGACTTATTGTAAAGACTTTAAAACAGAAAGGAACTAAATAAATTAAAATCATTGTGATGGGTTGTGCTGCTTTAGCTCATTAATAAATTTGTCTTGTAGCAAATATAACTTGGTATCATAGTTACTCATTTGGAATATCCCTCTTCTGTATAACTATTCCAATATTCTTCAGTATTACTAGCGTTTTGCCTACTGCGATCATTATATTTCGGCGTGTCTTGTATTTTCTGATCTATAAGCCTCATATTAGAAGAAATTATATGACCTAAATAACCTAACATTATTTCCCTGCATTAACGGTTTCCAGTGGTTATGCAATGTTAGGGGGAAAGCCCCTTTCCCATATGATTAGCACTAATGGCCGCAGAAATGTAACACTACGCTATTTGCAGCAGTAAGCCTAGGTTAACATTCCCTTTAATGTTAACCTAGCATTCATTTAGGTTAGCATTATGCTAAATAGCCTAACGTAGCTTAGTGCATCCGGGCCAAAGAGGCTCAAACCCAACATACAGGTTTGTGCTCCCAAGACTAAAACCTAAACCACTACTCCTCCCCCTCAACTACTGTATCAAGAAAATAAATTCCTTTAATATTGCCATATGTTAAAAGCCAAAGAGAATGAAAAGTAACCAGTTCAGCAACGTCAATTATTGTAGGCATGACATACTGTATGTTACCATCTAATTCTGTAACTCCTGCTTTGGAATGCAAGTACTTACACTTTAAGGGAGTCATTGATCAAGGTCCTTTATGTCTTAACACCTCAGAATGGGCGTTAACGCCTATTTAAGCCAATGAGAGTTAACTCCCGTTTGGATGCTTTAACCTGTAATAGAGCTTGATGAACCTCGGGTTAAGAGTTAAGTAGTTCATATTGTCACGGTAGACCAGGTCTTTTCACACATTTATATTTAAGGGATCCGTCAACAGGCAAAACAAGGCAGTGAAATAAAATGAGGTTTATTTTGGATAAGACCTCGGAAACACACAAAAATACAAAATACAAAACTATACACACTTACGGGGGTCTGGGGAATGAGATCTACCTTTCCTAGGTGCAGGGACCCACTTGAAATGGGTTTCCCCTGTCCGCTTCTCTGCTTCAGGATATCAGAGTGCTGAACACACAGCAGCCCCTCTGACATGTATCTCTAGCTGGTCACAGCCCAACTCCACACTCCTTCCCAGAGTATCTCTCCCTCTGAGGGTATCTAAAGCTCCGATCAGCAGCACCTCTTATATAGTCCTCTGTGGCAATCATTTACATGGGAGGGAGCTGCTGGCCAATCAAAGCACAGCTTAGGTTGGTGCCACAAAAGCCATAGGAGGGCGTGCTAAGGCACTCAAGACCTCCCACTGGGTAGGAGCCTCAGTGTCTGGACAGTACGATGCTCTTACTCCCAGATCTGATCAGCAGCTTTTCACCTCCCCCCAGGAGTCCTGACACCTAGCTGTCCCAACTCTGGTTCTAATCCTATTATTTATATCGAGAGCTTCAACTAAGTGGATTGCTTAGTCTTTCTCCATAGAAATGACAAAGTGGAATATCTCATTTACTTTCTTGCAGGGCTGAATGTTAATGCCATCACCATACAATACCAAGTATCTAAGCTGTGGGGAATTGCTAACACAGGCATAAATACAGACATAAGGTATTTATGTAAAAGACAGGACTTCAAATTAAACAGAGCTAGCCCAAATCACATCATAAGACAATGCCGGCTTTCTAAACTGGGGGAAGGATTGTCACAGGGAATAAAGAATATATGCTTTAAAATACATTCTTACAGACACGGGTTACATTTACACATTTCCTGTTCTTCCCCAGATATTAAAGACTTTTGGCTGGATGAAATATTACTAGGAAAGCCAAGTGACACTTTTATTTAGGGGTAAATAGCTGGGATTTCTCTTTATTAGGTCCCCCAGCAAACCCTACCGTCACACATATCAATATGTTAAGCAGTGCACTTTTTCTTAATTTCTTTTATTCTTTATTAGCGATACATTATGAGTGATACTTACTTGGAACCTTTGGTCCACCTCACAGTTGACCTGTTTCCTGAAATCCTTATGTACGCGCAGGGAAAGACAGAAAGAATACAGAAGAAAGGAACAGAAGTAAGCTGACAATTAGTATTCAAATTAACAATTAATTAAGACAGGAGGTGTTTCAGAGAGAGAATTCCACCCTTAATATACTCCAGTTATCACCGCCAAATTTGCAAATTAACATTTATTAAACATTCAAATATTAGCACAATAATCAAAATGCAATTGTAAATTTCTATAAAGGGATAGACAGACTCTGCAGCAGTACAGTACATATGCAAACACAGATCAAGATGCAGCTATTTATTAGTGCATATGGAAGTATTAATGTTTGTACCCTCTGGGAACCAGAACCCTGAATTTGTGAAATGCACTAATTAAATACCCTTTTATAGTAAATGTTTGTCCCCATGGGGGGTATCACTCGCTGTTTTTACATTCAGATTACACTAATAGAGTAAGATAAAACCATATTTCGGCCCATCCCAAATGTTTTGCAGATACGTGTGGATTTATTCGGAACAAATTACATTTGTCATATGTATGTATGTATGTATGTATGTATATATGTATATATGTATATATGTATATGTGTATATATGTGTATATATGTGTATATATGTGTATATATGTGTATATATATATATATATATATATATATATATATATATATATATATATATATAGCAACTGTAAATATTCCTGTATATTCATTTGCATGTCTTAGACAGGTCTGCAACCCTGTCTTTCACCATTATCACCCAGCAAACAGCACTTCCACTGCAGCAAGGGATTCTGGGAAATGACATGCAAATGAGCACACAGTGCCACTTTTTATCTCATGCTCACATTACATGAGCAACCCTTAGTCAATGCAGACTGGAGCCTCACCGTGAGTCTTGTAAATAAGTTTATGTGTATAGGTTAATGTATTAAGATGTATCCTGTCACCCTTTGCTGTTGTCAGTTAAGGAACATGCTCCTTTAAGAAAGTGCTAGTAGTATGGGTCTGACATTCTCACTAGTGAACGGGAGGAAGAATGCTTTAAAAAAAGTTTTCAGCGTTAGTAACTGTGTTTCGATCAGCCCAACCAGAGGGTCCCTAGTGCAATCCTGATCAGATTGGTATGGAAGAAGTATGCGGTACACTGTAGCGGTTTCATAATTCAGCCACCTGAAGTGTATTCCAGAAAGGTCCATTTAACATGTCGCATCACAAACTCTATGCAAGAGACTGCCAGGTTAACCCTTACTGCAGCTAACAAGCCCAAAGCACCTGGAGCAGGTATGAGAAACTGAGCACTGCCATGTATATAGTCAATCTGATGTAAACTCCTCTGGAGCCAGGTAAGGCGGTTTACATAATTATAAATGTAATAATTTAACCAAAGGCCCAACTTCATCATAATAATTACAAAAATCAAGATATTTTTGAACCCCAATTGTCATTTCATGTCTCAATTTTTACAAAAAAATCATACATTATATTTTTCAATGATACCAATACTGGCATGAACATTTTCATTGTCTGCGGAGAAACTACGCTCGCAATCATATTGTGAACAAAAAATCATCAACATCTATTAAAAACATAAAATGTGCATAAAGGGTGGAATGGTTCTCAAGTACTTGGTACCACGTTGATAATGATTCTGAATAATCAGAGAACAGACAATTGATGGAGTGTTGCACCCCCCGGTTTTTTTTAATGCAGCTTAAATAAAGATTTCTTATTTTCATGACCTGACTGTTGCTGTGCGCCGGATAAACACTTTTTTTTTGGATATCTATTAAAAACATATCCTGCTGGATAGTGTCATTTGTTGCCGGAAGCAGACCACACAAATCAGTGGCTAGGTCAGCTTTTTAAAAGGCACGTACATACAGTGCACCCTGTAATGCACTTCAGGAGATTATGCATATGTTGGTGTCTGGGAGTGATCATACACATGCTTTAAACACGCCTTTATTCATTTGTAAATATTTTTCTCTGCTTTTATTATCCAGTACATTGACTCGTATTTTTAATGCTGCTTTTCATTACTCTGCTAATTCTGGTAATGAGTGTCTAAGACAACAACATCATACTGAAGGAGCAGAGTTACAACGTTCACGGTCCATCAATGAGGGTGCACAGTACAGTATATCAGGGGGGCTTCAACACCAGTGCTCAAGCCCCCCTCCCTCCCCCCCCCCCCCAACAGGTAAGGTTTTCAAAATATCCCTGTTTCAGCACAGGTGGCCTCAATCAGTCCCTGCTTCAGCACAGATGGCCTCAATCAGTCCCCGCTTCAGCACAGGTGGCCTCAATCAGTCCCCGCTTCAGAACAGGTGGCCCAATCAGTCCCTGCTTCTGAGACTGAGCCACTTGTGCTGAAGCTAGGATATCCTGAAAACCTAACCTGCTAGGGGGTTTGAGGACTGGAGTTGAGCAGCCCTGTAGTATATGGTAACATACTACAAATGTGCATACAAATTAAATGTACTGTAGCACTAATGTGTAACCCCAAGGGGTAGATCCACAAAGCTGTGTTAAATCAGGGCAACTAACGTTACGTTACCTAAATAAAGGGAGATCCACAAAGCTAAATACATGCAAAAACAACATGTTAGGACTCATTTGCATATGGTTAACGCGGCGTTAGTCAGCTAACGTTGGGATGAAACATCCCGGGGCTAGCTGCCAGGAACGATGCCACGGGTTAGCCATATTCTCATATTCTAAGGAAGATGCCAGATATATTGCAATGCAATACAGTATACACACGGCATCTCCCCCCCTAAAATATGAATGAATCCCTAAGAAGCCATAGTGGCATGTGCAAGGCATATCTTCATGGTCACTAAGGTTGCCAATGGGTTCATATCAATACTCCAACAACGTTAATGCCCATTGTATGTCATTGAGGTACAACCGCTATTGGCATACAACGGGTGATCGCTCCCATTAATCCCCCCAGGAGGCATAACCTCCCCCCCTGGGGCACCTACCCCCATAACCTACCTCACTGGGGCTACTTAGGCTCTCAAGGTGAGCCTAGGTATCCACAAAGGCACTAAATGGGTACCTGAAAGAAATATTTGACTTAACCTCATCCTACTTGCCTAGAGTAATGGAAAAAACCGGAGCACAGCCCACCAGCACATTACAGGACACGAGGGTCTTCTTTAGAATGGTTTATTGATAAAAGAACATAGGGCAGAGTTCCTAAAGAGCGTCTTTATGAACTCTGCCCTACGTTCTTTTATCAATAAACCATTCTAAAGAAGACCCTCGTGTCCTGTGATGTGCTGGTGGGCTGTGCTCCGGTTTTTTCCATTACTCTAGACTACTACTCCCTACCTGGCTGCACGCCGCTGGTGATACGCTGCTGCAAGCTTTCATTTGGATACCAGCTGTGACCTCCTCCCTGCTATACACAGCAACCCATTCCGGTGAAAGAGGAAGACGGTTACTTATCATTGACGAGCACTGGGGCTGCGTCTGTCCAGTGACGGAGTCTTCAGTTTGGGGCCCCGTTCACCCTCCTCTACCATACGGAGGGATTTGCCCTGGTTGTGGCTATTGAGCTCCATCGCGGGGATTCCCCCATTTCCTGGCGCCGCGTTGCCCGTCATCGGAGGCTGCTGTTGGAGGAGACGCCGGCTCCCAGTGATTGCACAAGATTTATAATGATCTTTTCCACTTCACCTACCTGTGAGTAATTTTACTACGACGTGACTGTGCTGCATGTGGCAGCCAGTCGGTAACAAGCCTTTCATTTACTATCTTTGCTTACTCATTACCTTCTTATACGTTATCCTTACTGGCAATTGCTCACAGGCTGACACACATGGTGTGTCCATTACAATATCTAGAGACACTTATATACAGCGTATCCCCAGTCACACACCTCTACAAACATTTTTTGGAGCACTGGATTATTTGGACTGCCCTGTGTTCTGAATTTCTACATATCATCCTACTTGCCGACCTCCATCTTCAGGACAATGGGCCTTAAAGTTGCGCCATTGTGCTTTGAAGATCCCCGCTAGCACTTATGAGACATTAACGTCTAATTAAGTCACTAACGGAGCTCTGTGGATCTGCCCTAAAGAAGGTTATTCTTCTGTACACAGACATTAGCCACTTCAACTAATTGACATGTTTAAGCACCAATAAATGTGTTTAGCGAAGAACGCAACATTTTTATATTGTTAGAAAATGTATTGTTTTTATCTAAGTAAGTACGGCTGCTCTATTAATGCGATGTTACTTTCTCAGCTACCTAGCGATATATTTCAAAATGTGTAGAACTGTTTTGGACCAAAAGAGCTACAGCCACCGAAAATCCAGTACAACCTATAGACCTGGTAGTATTAAAACCTTGTTATTCTCATAAGGGGGAGGGGGATTCATTAAGGCAAAATAGCCATTTACATAAAACACGTTCCTCTGTCAGAAGACACATAACAGCCCATTGGGCTGTAAATTGTCTCCAGGCGCCGAAAGGTGTTTTATAGAATGCTTCCAGTAGTAAACATGGACCCATAACTGTACCAGCCCAATATCAGCCATTTAGAGGTCATGGTCTTTGTAGGGCGTTTATGATCCACAGTACCCAAATTAATTCTACAGTAGTATTATTACAAACTGTGCTGGTTGAATACACAACCCGAACTATGCCGACTAAAAAGAGTAAATGTGAAACAGAAGCAACAAAAACAGAGAACAGCAATGCTTTGGTTAAAGAGGTGAAACATTACCTTCTGTGCTACCAAGAAGGTCAGGCGCCGAATACCGTGATCCATTAACACCGCTTTCTGGGGAGGAGAAAATAATGTATATATTAGCTTGCAAAAAAAACAAAATGTTTTTTTTTTTTCCCCTCCACACCTTTATTACATTTGAAACCAGAGGATATACTGTACTTAGGGGGTCAAACTCAAACTCGCCTGGCTGCAAAACCAAGGTCAAAATACTATTCTCGATTGATCTCGTTTCGATGGACAGGTTTTTCGTTAGTACATTTAGTGCAAGTGTTGGCCACAGTTCTGCAGCCTGGTGACGACATTACCAAAATTAAACGGTTCTTCCTTTTCCAAAAGAGAGCAGACACCAGCTGTAGGACGGAAATCTCGATGTTAT